>NC_141876.1:487291366-487442881 GCF_056163025.1 Triticum urartu | reverse complement strand
TAATTCATCATAGAAATCTGTTTCTGTGACTCCTACACCAATTAGTGAGGAAGCTAATGATGATGATCATGTAACTTCAGATCAAGTTACTACCGAACCTTGTAGGTCAACCAGAATGAGATCCGCACCAGAGTGGTACGGTAATCCTATTCTGGAGGTCATGTTAATTGACCATGACGAACCTACGAACTATGAGGAAGCGATGATGAGCCCAGATTCCGTGAAATGGCTTGAGGCCATGAAATCTGAGATGGGATCCATGTATGAGAACAAAGTGTGGACTTTGGTTGACTTTCTCGACGATCGGAAAGTCATAGAAAATAAATGGATCTTCAAGAGGAAGACGGACGCTGATAGTAGTGTTACTATCTACAAAGCTAGACTTGTCGAAAAAGGTTTTGACAAAGTTCAAGGTGTTGACTACGATGAGATTTTCTCACTCATAGCGATGCTTAAGTCTGTCCGAATCATGTTAGAAAATTGCCACATTTTATGAAATCTGGCAAATGGATGTCAAAACTACATTCCTTAATGGATTTCTTAAAGAAGAGTTGTATATGATGCAACCAGAAGGTTTTGTCGACCCTAAAGGTGCTAACAAAATGTGCAAGCTCCAGCAATCCATCTATGGACTGGTGCAAGCATCTCAGAGTTGGAATATACGCTTTGATGAGTTGATCAAAGCATATAGTTTTATACAGACTTGTGGTGAAGCCTGTATTTACAAGAAAGTAAGTGGGAGCACTAAAACATTTCTGATAAATATAAGTGACTGACATATTGTTGATCAGAAATAATGTATAATTTTCTAGAAAGCATAAAGAAGTATTTGAAAGGAGTTTTTCAAATAAAGACGGTGAAGCTACTTACATATTGAGCATCAAGATCTATAGAGATAGATCAAGACGCTTGATAAGTTTTTTCAATGAGTACATACCTTGACAAGATTTTGAAGTAGTTCAAAATGGAACAGTCAAAGAAAGAGTTCTTACCTGTGTTACAAGGTGTGAAATTGAGTAAGACTCAAAGCCCGACCACGGCAGAAGATAGAAAGAGAATGAAAATCATTCCCTATGCCTCAGCCATAGTTTCTATAAAGTATGCCATGTTGTGTACCAGATCTATTGTATACCCTACACTGAGTTTAGCAAGGGAGTACAATAGTGATCTAGGAGTAGATCACTGGACAGCGGTCAAAATTATCCTTAGTGGAATAAGGATATGTTTCTCGATTATGGAGTTGACAAAAAGTTCGTCGTAAAGGGTTACATCGATACAAATTTTGACACTGATCCAGATGACTCCAAGTCTCAATCTAGATACATTTTGAAAGTGGGAGCAATTAGCTAGAGTAGCTCCATGCAGAGCATTGTTGACTGATACGTCCATTTTGCATCATGCTTTTATATCGATATTTATTGCATTATGGGCTGTTATTACACATTATGTCACAATACTTATGCCTATTCTCTCTTATTTTACAAGGTTTACATAAAGAGGGAGAATGCCGGCAGCTGGGATTCTGGGCTAGAAAAGGAGCAAATATTAGAGACCTATTCTGCACAGCTCCAAAAGTCCTGATACTTCATGGAAGTCATTTTCAGATTATATAAAAAATACTGAGCGTAAGAAGTTCCGGAGGGGGGCCACACCCTGCCCACGAGGGTGGGGGCGCGCCCTACCCCCCTGGGCGTGCCCCCTGCCTCGTGGCCCCCTGGTGGCCCTCCGATGCCCATCTTCTGCTATATGGAGTCTTTCGTTGAGGAAAAAATCATAAGCCAGCTTTCGGTATGAGACTCCACCGCCACGAGGCGGAACCTTGGCGGAACCAATCTAGGGCTCTAGCAGAGCTATTCTGCCGAGGAAACTTCCCTCCGGGAGGGGGAAATCATCACCATCGTCATCACCAATGATCCTCTCATCGGGAGGGGGTCAATCTCCATCAACATCTTCACCAGCACCATCTCCTCTCAAACCCTACTTCATCTCTTGTATCCAATTCTTGTCTCTAAGTCCGGGATTGGTACCTGTGGGTCGCTAGTAGTGTTAATTACTATTGTAGTTGATGCTAGTTGGTTTGTTTGGTGGAAGATCATATGTTTAGATCCTATATGCATATTAATACTCCTATGAATATGAACATGAATATGCTTTGTGAGTAGTTATGTTTGTTCCTGAGGACATGGGAGAAGTCTTGCTATTAGTAGTCATGTGAATTTGGTATTCGTTTGATATTTTGATGAGATGTATGTTGTCTCTCCTCTAGTGGTGTTATGTGAACGTCGACTACATGACACTTCACCATTATTTGGGCCTAGAGGAAGGCATTGGGAAGTAATAAGTAGATGATGGGTTGCTAGAGTGACAGAAGCTTAAACCCTAGTTTATGCGTTGCTTCGTAAGGGGCTGATTTGGATCCATATGTTTCATGCTATGGTTAGGTTTATCTTAATACTTCCGTTGTAGTTGCGGATGCTTGCAATAGAGGTTAATCATAAGCGGGATGCATGTCCAAGTAAGGACAACACCCAAGCACTGGTCCACCCACATACCAAATTATCAAAGTACCGAACACGAATCATATGAACGTGATGAAAACTAGCTTGATGATAATTCCCATGTGTCCTCGGGAGCGCTTTTCTCTATATAAGAATTTGTCCAGGCTTGTCCTTTGCTACAAAAGGATTGGTCCACCTTGCTGCACTTTATTTACTTTTGTTACTTGTTGCTCGTTACCAATTATCTTATCATAAAACTATCTGTTACCTATAATTTCAGTGCCTGCAGAGAATACCTTGCTGAAAACCGCTTATCATTTCCTTCTGTTCCTCGTTGGGTTTGACACTCTTACTTATCGAAAGGACTACGATAGATCCCCTATACATGTGGGTCATCAAGACTCTTTTCTGGCACCGTTGCCGGGGAGTGAAGCGCCTTTGGTAGGTGGAATTTGGTAAGGAAAGATTTATATAGTGTGCTGAAATTTACTGTCACTTGTTACTATAGAAAGTAATCTTCTGAGGGGTTTGGTTGGGGTATCTTCACCCCAGCTAGTAGAGAAAAGAGTTGCTCCTCAACCTATTGAACCTACTGAAAATGAAAATGTCTACTTTGAGATTCCTTCGGGTATGATAGAAAAACTGCTAGCTAATCCTTTTGCAGGAGACGGAACAATGCATCCTGATGAGCACCTAATATATGTGGATGAAGTTTGTGGATTATTTAAGATTGCAGGTGTGCCCGATGATGTTATTAAGAAGAAGGTCTTCCCTTTATCTTTGAAGGGAGATGCATTGACATGGTATAGGCTATGTGATGATATGGGATCATGGAACTACAAACGATTGAAATTGGAATTTCATCAGAAGTTTTATCCTATGCATCTTGTTCATCGTGATCGTAATTATATATAATTTTTGGCCTCGCGAAGGAGAAATCATCGCTCAAGCTTGGGGGAGGCTTAAGTCAATGTTATATTCATGCCCCAATCATGAGATCTCAAGACAAATGATTATTCAAAAAATTTATGCTCGGCTTTCTGATAACAACCGCACCATGCTCGATACTTCTTGTGCTGGCTCTTTTATGATGAAGACTATTGAATTCAACTGGGATTTATTGGAAAGAATTAGACGCAACTCTGAATATTGGGACCTCGACGAAGGTAAGAAGTCAGGTATGCCACCTAAGTTTGATTGTGTTAAATCTTTTATGGATACCGATGTTTTCCGTAAATTTAGCACTAAATATGGACTTGACTCTGAAATACTAGCTTCTTTCTGTGAATCTTTTGCTACTCATGTTGATCTCCCTAAGGAGAAGTGGTTTAAATATCATCCTCCCATAGAAGTAAAAGTAGCTGCACCTATTAAAGTTGAAGAAAAGACTGTCACTTATAATGATCCTATTGTTCCTACTGCTTATGTTGAGAAACCACCTTTTCCTGTTAGGATAACAGATCATGCTAAAGTTTCAAATGTGGTTTGTAAAAGCAATATTAGAACCTATACACCTCTTGAACAAATTAAAGTTGAACCTAATATTGCTATTGTTAAAGATCTCTTGTCTGATAATATTGATGGGCATGTTATTCATTTCTGTGATGAGACTGCTAGAATTGCTAAACCTTGTGCTAAAGATAAACATAGACCCGTGGTAGGCATGCCTGTTATTTCTATTAAAATAGGAGATCATTGTTATCATGGCTTGTGTGATATGGGTGCTAGTGCTAGTGTAATACCTATTGACTTATACAAAGAAATTATGCATGATATTGCACCTGTTGAGTTAGAAGATATTGATGTCACAATTAAACTTGCCAATAGAGCTACCATATAACCCATTGGAATTGTTAGAGATGTTGAAGTCTTGTGTGGGAAAACTAAATATCCTGCTGATTTTCTTGTTCTTGGTTCCCCACAAGATAGCTTTTGTCCCATTATATTTGGTAGACCCGTCTTGAACACAGTTAATGCTAAGATAGATGGCAAAAAGGATGTTGTTACTATTGGTTTAGGTGATATGTCTCATGAATTTAATTTCTCTAAATTTAGTAGACAACACCGTGAAGATGAATTGCCTAGTAAAGATGAAATTATTGGTCTTGCTTCTATTGCCATGCCTCCTAGTTATCCTTTAGAACAGTATTTGCTAGACCATGAAAATGATATGTTTATGAATGAAAGAAGGGAAACAGATGAAGTATTCTTTAAACAGGAACCCATACTGAAACACAATTTTCCTGTTGAAATCCTAGGGGATCCTCCTCCACCCAAGGGTGATCCCGTATTTGAGCTCAAACCGTTACCTGATACTCTTAAATATGCTTATCTTGATGAGAAAAAGATATATCCTGTTATTATTAGTGCTAACCTTTCAGAGCATGAAGAATAGAGATTATTGAAAACTCTGAAGAAGCACCGTGCTCCTTGAGGGAGGTATAATTTATTCCATTGCTGATCGTCAGTGGGTAAGTCATGTCCATTGTGTCCCTAAAAAGGGAGGTATTACTGTCATTCCTAATGATAAAGATGAATTGATTCCGCAAAGAATTATTACATGTTATAGGATGGTAATTGATTTCCGCAAATTAAATAAGGCTACTAAAAAGGATCATTACCCCTTACCTTTTATTGATCAAATGCTAGAAAGATTATCCAAACATACACATTTTTGCTTTCTAGATGGTTATTCTGGTTTCTCTCAAATACCTGTGTCAGCTGATGATCAATATAAGACCACTTTTACTTGCCCGTTCGGTACTTTTGCTTATAGAGGTATGCCTTTTGGTTTATGTAATGCACCTGCTACCTTCCAAAGATGCATGGTGGCTATATTATCTGACTTTTGTGAAAAGATTTGTGAGGTTTTCATGGATGATTTCTCCGTTTATGGATCCTCTTTTGATGATTTCTTAAGCAACCTTGATCGAGTTTTGCAGATATGTGAAAAAACTAACCTTGTCTTGAATTGGGAGAAGTGCCACTTTATGGTTACTGAAGGTATTGTCTTGGGGCATAAAGTTTCTGAAAGAGGTATTGAAGTTGATAAAGCTAAAGTTGATGCTATTGAAAAGATGCCATGTCCCAAGGACATCAAAGGTATAAGAAGTTTCCTTGGTCACGCCGGCTTTTATAGGAGGTTCATTAAGGACTTCTCAAAATTTTCTCAGCCTCTGACTAATTTATTACAAAAAGATATACCATTTGTTTTTAATGATGATTGTGTAGAAGAATTTGAAAAATACTTGAGAAAGCATTGATCTCTGCACCTATTGTTCAGCCACCTAATTGGAATTTACCTTTTGAAATTATGTGTGATGCTAGTGATTATGCTATAGGTGCTGTTCTAGGGCAAAGAGTTGATAAGAAATTAAATGTTATTCAATATGCTAGTAAAACTCTAGACAATGCTCAGAGAAATTATGCTACTACTGAAAAAGAATTTTAGCAGTTGTATTTGCTTGTGATAAGTTCAGACCTTATATTGTTGATTCTAAAGTAACTATTCACATGGATCATGCTGCTATTAAATATCTTATGGAAAAGAAATATGATAAACCTAGACTTATTAGATGGGTTCTCTTGCTACAAGAATTTGATTTACATATTATTGATAGAAAGGGAGTTGAGAACCCCGTTGCAGACAACTTTTCTAGGTTAGAAAATGTTCTTGATGACCCACTACCTATTGATGATAGCTTTCCTGATGAACAATTAAACGTCATAAATGCTTCTCGTACTGCTCCATAGTATGCTGATTATGCTAATTATATTGTTGCTAAATTTATACCACCTAGTTTCACATACCAGCAAAAGAAAAGGTTTTTCTATGATTTGAGACATTACTTTTGGGATGACCCAAATCTTTATAAAGAAGGAGTAGATGGTGTTATTAGACGTTGTGTACTTTAGCATGAACATGAACTGATCCTACGCAAGTGTCAGTCCGAAGCTTATGGAGGACACCACGGTGGAGATAGAACCGCACATAAGGTATTGCAATCCGGTTTTTATTGGCCCACTCTCTTCAAGGATGACCATAAGTTTGTTGTATCTTGTGATAATGTCAAAGAATTGGTAATATTAGTAGACGTCAAGAAATGCCTATGAATTATTCACTTGTTATTGAACCATTTGATGTTTGGGGCTTTGATTATATGGGACTTTTCCTGCCTCTAATGGATATACACATATTTTAGTTGCTGTTGATTACGTTACTAAGTGGGTAGAAGCTATTCCAACTAGTAGTGCTGATCATAACACCTCTATTAAGATGCTTAAAGAAGTTATTTTTCCAAGGTTTGGAGTCCCTAGATATTTAATGACTGATTGTGGTTCACATTTTATTCATGGTGCTTTCCGTAAAATGCTTGCTAAATATGATGTTAATCATAGAATTGCATCTCCTTATCACCCATAGTCTAGTGGTCAAGTAGAATTGAGCAATAGAGAACTCAAATTAAATTTGCAAAAGACTGTTAATAGATCTAGAAAGAATTGGTCCAAGAAACTTGATGATGCATTATGGGCCTATAGAACTGCATATAAAAATCCTATGGTTATGTCTCCGTATAAAATGGTTTATGGTAAAGCATGTCATTTACCTCTCGAACTAGAACATAAGGCTTATTGGGCTATTAAAGAGCTCAATTATGATTTCAAACTTGCCAGTGAGAAGAGGTTATTTGACATTAACTCACTTGATGAATGGAGAACCCAAGCCTACGAGAATGCCAAATTATTTAAAGAAAAGGTTAAAAGATGGCATGACAAAAGAATACAAAAGCGTGAGTTTAATGTAGGTGATTATGTATTGCTATACAACTCTCGTTTAAGGTTTTTTGCAGGAAAACTTCTCTCTAAATGGGAAGGTCCTTACGTTATCGAGGAGGTCTATCGTTCCGGTGCCATAAAAATCAACAACTTCGAAGGCACAAATCCGAAGGTGGTGAACGGTCAAAAAATTAAACATTATATCTCAGGTAATCCTATAAATGTTGAAACCAATGTTATTGAAACCGTAACCCCGGAGGAATACATAAGGGACACTTTCCGGAATGTTTCAGACTCCGAAAAGGAATAGGTATGTGGTACGGTAAGTAAACCGACTCTAAAACAGTTCTAATGGCAATTTTCTTCCGTTTTGGAATATTTAGAAAAATAGAAAAAATAAGAAGCAGTCTGGGAAGGACACGAGGGTGGAGGGCGCACCCTACCCCCTGGGCGCGCCCCCTACCTCGTGGGCACCTCGTGTGCTCTCCTGACTCCGTTTTCTTGCACGTTACGCATTTTGGTCGGTAAAAATTCATTATATAATCTCCCGGAGGTTTTGACTCCCGTATCACGCAAACATCCTCTGTTTTTGTTTCGAGCTGTTTCTGCTGCAGATTTAGAGCAAGATGTCTTCTCAAGAGTCGGTTGGGGAGAGCCGGGTGTCTCATCCGACACCGGGACCAGGAACAAACAACAATGCTAACCACTTTGGGCCAGCAACGGAGGAAGAGATGGAGGCTGATTTGAAGAGGATAGATGCCATGGAGGAGGATCAAGAAGTCACTTCTCGCTTTCGAGCTGGATTCACAATGGGGGAACTGCAGAGCTCGGCTATCCCAAACTCGGTTATCCCTTCCAATGTTAGATTTCTTTCTTATGAGAATATGAAAAAGAGTGTCACTTGTTCTCCCGCAGCTATGCAACACCCTTGGGTGCAGGGAGCTTTGGCTGTTACAGGAAAACTTCGAAAGGAAATAATGGACCTCAAGCAGCAAGTCAATAATCTCGAGGAGGAGAATCGTATCCTAAGGGGCATAATCGCCAAGAATATCACATCACCATCCCCGAAAAAGGATACATAATAACATGGGTATGGGCACTCCCCTTGGCAACTGCCAAGCTTGGGGGAGTGCCCCGGTATCGTATCACCATCACTTTTATCTTTACCGTTTTTCTTAGTTTGATCCTTTTGGTAATATCTTGATCTAGTAGAATAAAGTTTTAGTATGATCTAGTTGTGAGTTTTGCTTTATGATCCTTCTATGTAATCGAGTCCATGAGCTATATATAATAAAGATTAGTGTTGAGTCAAAGGCTTGATTATTTTACCATGATCTTGAGTGAATAAAATAAAAGAGAAAGAATAAAAAGAAATAAAAGAGATCATATGGGTCTTATGGAGAGTAATGAGCTCACATATAAAGAGTATGATGATTAAAAGTTGTTAAGAGTTGACAAACATAGTTTTGGTCATCGTTGCAATTAATAAGAAGTAATAAAGAAAGAGAGGTCTTCACATATAAATACACTATCTTGGACATCTTTTATGATTGTGAGCACTCATTAAAATATGACATGCTAAAGAGTTGACGTTGGACAAGGAAGACAACGTAATGGGTTATGTTTTCTTACATCTAAGATAAATTATGTTGTCATGGATCATCCAACATGATTGAGCTTGCCTTTCCCCCTCATGCTAGCCAAATTCTTTGCACCAAGTAGAGATACTACTTGTGCTTCCAAACACCCTTAAACCAGTTTTGCCATGAGAGTCCACCATACCTACCTATGGATTGAGTAAGATCCTCCAAGTAAGTTGTCATGCGCTTTTATGGTTGGATGCATAAAATCTTAATGCGAAAGAACGTCACTTTATATTGCCACTTGTGATATGGACCTTTATTATGCAGTCAGTCGTGGAAGAAATAAAAGCGACTGACTGCATAATAAAGGTCCATATCACAAGTGGCAATATAAAGTGACGTTCTTTCGCATTAAGATTTTGTGCATCCAACCATAAAAGCGCATGACAACCTCTACTTCCCTCTACGAAGGGCCTATCTTTTATTTTTATCTCCTACCTTGCATAAGAGTCATGGTGATCTTCACCCTTCCTTTTTAAATTTTATCTTTTGGCAAGCACAACATGTTGGAAGGATCCTGGTATATATGGCTAATTGGATGTGAGTTTTCATGAACTATTATTGCTGACATTACCCTTGAGGTAAAACGTTGGGAGGCAAAACTATAAGCCCCTATCTTTCTCTGTGTCCGATTAAAACTCCATACCCATAAGTATTGCGTGAGTGTTAGCAATTGTGAAAGACTATATGATAGTTGAGTATGTGGACTTGCTGAAAAGCTCTTATATTGACTCTTTCCTATGTTATGATAAATTGCAATTGCTCCAATGACTGAGATTATAGTTTGTTAGTTTTCAATAAAGTTTATGATTCATACTTGAAATTGTGATTTAATTGTTACTCTAGCATAAGAGATCATATGACAAGAATTATATAAGTTGATGTTCTAAGATTGATCATGATGCCCTCATGTCCATATTTTATTTCTTATCGACACCTCTATCTCTAAACATGTGGACATATTTTTCCATTTCGGCTTTCGCTTGAGGACAAGCGAGGTCTAAGCTTGGGGGAGTTGATACGTCCATTTTGCATCATGCTTTTATATCGATATTTATTGCATTATGGGCTGTTATTACACATTATGTCACAATACTTAGAATATGCCTATTCTCTCTTATTTTACAAGGTTTACATAAAGAGGGAGAATGCCGGCAGCTGGGATTCTGGGCTGGAAAAGGAGCAAATATTAGAGACCTATTCTGCACAGCTCCAAAAGTACTGAAACTTCATGGAAATCATTTTTTGAATATATAAAAAATACTGAGCGCAAGAAGTTCCGGAGGGGGGCCACACCCTGCCCATAAGGGTGGGGGCGCCCTACCCCCTGGGCACGCCCCCTGCCTTGTGGGCCCCCTAGTGGCCCTTCAATGCCCATCTTCTACTATATGAAGTCTTTCATTGAGGAAAAAATCATAAGCCAGCTTTCGGGACAAGACTCCGCCGCCACGAGGCGAAACCTTGGCGGAACCAATCTAGGGCTCTGGCGGAGCTGTTCTGCCGGGGAAACTTCCCTCCGGGAAGGGGAAATCATCGCCATCGTCATCACCAACAATCCTCTCATCGGGAGGGGGTCAATCTCCATCAACATCTTCACCAGCACCATCTCCTCTCAAAACCTAGTTCATCTCTTGTATCCAATTCTTGTCTCTAAGTCCAGAATTGGTACCTGTGGGTTGCTAGTAGTGTTAATTACTCCTTGTAGTTGATGCTAGTTGGTTTGTTTGGTGGAAGATCATATGTTCAGATCCTATATGCATATTAATACTCCTTTGATTATGAACATGAATATGCTTTGTGAGTAGTTACGTTTGTTCCTGAGGACATGGGAGAAGTCTTGCTATTAGTAGTCATGTGAATTTGGTATTCGTTCAATATTTTGATGACATGTATGTTGTCTCTCCTCTAGTGGTGTTATGTGAACATCGACTACATGACACTTCACCATTATTTAGGCATAGAGGAAGGCATTGGGAAGTAATAAGTAGATGATGGGTTGCTAGAGTGACAAAAGCTTAAACCCTAGTTTATGTGTTGCTTCGTAAGGGGCTGATTTGGATCCATATGTTTCATGCTATGGTTAGGTTTACCTTAATACTTCTGTTGTAGTTGTGGATGCTTGCAATAGAGGTTAATCATAAGTGGGTTTCTTGTCCAAGTAAGGACAACACCCAAGCATTGGTCCACCCACATACCAAATTATCAAAGTACCGAACACGAATCATACGAACGTGATGAAAACTAGCTTGACGATAATTCCCATGTGTCCTCGGGAGCGCTTTTCTCTATATAAGAATTTGTCTAGGCTTGTCCTTTGCTACAAAAGGATTGGGCCACCTTGCTGCACTTTATTTACTTTTGTTACTTGTTGCTCGTTACCAATTATCTTATCACAAAACTATCTGTTACCTATAATTTCAGTGCTTGCAGAGAATACCTTGCTGAAAACCGCTTATAATTTCCTTCTGCTCCTCGTTGGGTTCGACACTCTTACTTATCGAAAGGACTATGATAGATCCCCTACACTTGTGGGTCATCATTGACATAGAAATTTGCAAAATACATACGGATCTGAATATGGCAAACCCGTAGACTAAACTTTTCCCACAAGCAAAACATGATCACACCTTAGTACTCTTTGGGTGTTAATCACATAGCGATGTGAACTAGATTATTGACTCTAGTAAACCCGTTGGGTGTTGGTCACATGACGATGTGAACTATGGGTGTTAATCACATGGTGATGTGAACTATTGGTGTTAGATCACACGACGATGTGAACTAGATTATTGACTCTAGTGCCAGTGGGAGACTGAAGGAAATATGCCCTAGAGGCAATAATAAAGTTATTATTTATTTTCTTATTTCATGATAAATGTTTATTATTCATGCTAGAATTTTATTAACCGGAAACATAATACATGTGTGAATACATAGACAAACAGAGTGTCACTAGTATGCCTCTACTTGACTAGCTCGTTGATCAAAGATGGTTATGTTTCCTAGCCATAGACATGAGTTGGCATTTGATTAACGGGATCACATCATTAGGATAATAATGTGATTGACTTGACCCATTCCGTTAGCTTAGCACTTGATCGTTTAGTATGTTGCTATTGCTTTCTTCATGACTTATACATGTTCCTATGACTATGAGATTACGCAACTCCCGTTTACCGGAGGAACACTTTATGTGCTGCCAAATGTCACAACGTAACTGGGTGATTATAAAGGTGCTCTACAGGTGTCTCTGAAGGTACTTGTTGAGTTGGCATATTTCGAGATTAGGATTTGTCACTCCGATTATCGGAGAGGTATCTCTGGGCCCTCTCGGTAATGCACATCACTATAAGCCTTGCAAGCAATGTGACTAATGAGTTAGTTGCAGGATGATGCATTATGGAACGAGTAAAGAGACTTGCTGGTAATGAGATTGAACTAGGTATTGAGATACCGACGATCGAATCTCGGGCAAGTAACATACCGATTGTCGGGGGTTTGTCACGGCAAATGTCCGTGTGAAAGGACTTAGTCGTGGAGCCATCGCTACGGGTTAGCTCAAAGGGGTTAAACCGGACAAGGGGACACGGGGAGTTTTATACTAGTTCGGCCCCTTCGAGGAAGGTAAAAGCCTACGTCTAGTTTTGATTGGTATTGCTAGGGTTTCGAAGGCCAGGGAGCGAATCCGCTTTGTCTGGCTCTCGAGTTGTTGTCCCTAAACCGTTGTCGGGTCATCCCTTTATATACATAGGTTGACGCCTGCCGGGCTACAGAGTCCTGAAGCCGGATCATAAATGTGTACGGTTCGGTCTCTATCCTTCCTATCTTACAATACAAGTTACATGACTAGGTCGGTTTACATTTACAGGCTTTAACCCGCCTTTGGGCCCTGGGCCTTCATAAAGCGCCATCATCCTTGCATCTTCATGGGCTTCTAATCTTCAAGGAGTTAACCCGGCTACGCAAGGCCAGTTTACATCTAGTAGTAATATCCCCAACATTAGGCCCTAGATTGGTTTGAACTTGTTCATGTCAATCTTCTATACTTAGAAAAATTCCTCCCTCATATCTTCACCTTGATCTTGTAAACCGCCGTGACGTCATACTTCAAGATTATGATAAACCTCCCTGACGTCATCCATCCGTTGATGTCAAAGATTACCTTCATTTAATGTGTATTCAGTCACCGAGGTGACACCCTTATTAACTTATCCATTTTTGGGCTCCTCGAGTCCCGCACTTGCTGTTTCATCGCCTCGCCTTATAAATAGGGGCAGAGGACCCCTTTATTTTCTTTCCATTCTCCTTTCCTCCCTTCTTCTTCCTTGCGACGTCTTCGCACCTGAGCGCCACCGTCATCGCCAAGCCTCACCTCTGCTTCACCGTCGGCTGCTGCATCGACCTGTTCGCACCAGAATTCCGCAGCACCCCTCCGCTGCTTCCGCAACCGCAATAAGTCCTTCCCCCTTCCTTTCTAGATCCATTAGGGTTTCCCTGCTCTTTGCAGTTCTTGAAGTTCATCGGAGCTTTTGGTGCTATTCTTCCTTGGCCTATAGATGAATACTTCGTACTTATCATATCCTTTGCCGTGATGAATCTTCTGTTACCCTCACAAATCCTTATGCGCAAAGAACTGTTGTAGTCCTTCATAAACTGTTTCGGGTCTTACCCTTTTTAGGTCAAAGTATTTTTGCTTTTCTGTCTTACCTTAGATCCGAAATTTTCATATGTCTCTATGAAATCTGTTTCCCTCACGCCAACATAGGCGGTTTAACCTTGTATAAGCAATCTATACCATTAGCCCTCTGATAAACCGGAGGAGCCTTTTACCTTCCTGTTATACTCCGGTTTAACAGTGTCTGAGTACTCCTGTCCTGGTATTACCTTTTATCCCTTATTGCATTGGTCTCCGGTTTATGCCATTTCGCATATCAGTATGTTTCTTACTCCATTGTATCTTGCATATCATCATGAGTGATTTATAAACCGGCCTTTCATTTTCAGCTTGTTTGTTTCACAATGGCCAAACAATTCACTGCTTGCAACCGGGCTCGTTCTCGGGTTACTGAGACTCAGTTTAATGAGATGGTCAGCATCGGCTCCCTTCCTAAGAACACTGAAATTAAATGGCGAGTTCCAGGAACAAAAAATCCCCCGACCCCAAGGCAGGCCGAGGTGGTGGTCTTTGTTGACCACATAAGCCGTGGCTTCAAACCGCCAGGATCAAAATTTTACCGGGATGTGCTTGCCAATTTCCAACTCCATCCCCAAGATATTGGGCCAAATTCAATATCCAACCTATGCAACTTCCAAGTATTTTGTGAAGCATACTTACAAGAAGAACCAACTGCAGAACTGTTCTGGGATTTCTTTCACTTAAACCGGCGGACAGAGTTCGTAAATGGCCCGAACACAGAACTTGGTGGTGTCTCGATTCAAAAGCGGAAAGAAGTTGAATTTCCTCATGCCAAACATCATAGCCACCCAAAGGAATGGAACCAAACTTGGCTTTATTGCAGAGACACTTCGTCTGAAGACGAAAATCCCCTTCCAGGCTTTCGTGATCACCGACTTTCTAATACCCATCCGATGCCACAACGCTTGAGCTCCATCGAAAGGGCGAAATATGCCCCTCAACTCGCCAAACTCCGGGCTTTCATTGCCAATGGTTTAACAGGTGTGGATTTCGTGCGCTGTTGGATATCTTGGAGCATCTTGCCTCTAAGCCGGCGTCCCGGTTTAATATGTGAATATACCGGTGAGGTTGACGACCCTCAACGCCATTGCAACCTTCAATTATCTGATGAAGAAGTCACTGAAGGTGTAAAGAAAATTCTGAATGAATCGGAACTGGCCTGTAGTCAAACCAATTTGAGTCCCTTCTATGCCAAGAACAAACCGCCTGCTATAAGCATTATACTTCCTTTTCATCTTTAATATTTTTATCTTATGCAACCTGTAATCCTTTCTCCTGTGTATGTATGTATAGGGTGATGACCCCTTCTGGAAATGGAAAACCGTAGAAAAAGCGGTAAAACCAACTGGGGATAAAGCGGTCAAACCATCTCGCCCAAAAACCAAAGCCATCAAACAAACGTCAAAATGGAAAACGGCTGACCGGATCAACATGGAGCTTGATGATGACACTGATGATCCGGAAGTTGAGGTAGAACTTGATTCACTTGGCTCTCTTTTCATGCATCTCATTAACAATGATCTTCCTCAGGAGGACGCAGAAGCTAGTCAAGCTGATGATGTAGGGGTAATTACCCTTTCCTCCGGTTCAGACTCTATGCCAACACAAAAAACCCGCCAAGCAGTCCGGAAAGTAAGCTTTTCTTATCCTCTTGCTCACTTGGATCCAACATTTATTTTGAACACTCAGCATCATGAAGCTCGCCGGACAACCCGGCACAGTGGCCAACAGGTCACTTCAGCCGGTTTACCTGATACCCCGGTTCGGAAGTGCCGGTCTGAGGTCTCCCCTTCTCCTGACCATTCTTACCCCAAGGTAGGTTATTTCAGACAACCTCTTAATCCATCCGATTCAAATTATCAGGTGACACCTCCCTCATCATCTGGCGAGTCAATAGCAACTCAACTCCCTCCTCTGAAAACTGTGGCCGGGTAAGTTGTAAAACCTTTTCCTTTAATGCATCATAGAACTTGAATAAGATATTAATCCTCTTATATTTTGTTTGCAGGGCCAAAGCCAGACCCAGCAAGAAAGCTCGGGTCACCAATCCGCCCGAAGATCCGGCCACTTTTGAAGAAGAACCTAGAGGTGAACCGGAACAAACTTGTGAACCGGAGGGCCTTCATCCTGAAGCTGCCTCTGGTGAACCGCCCCTTCAAGGCCAAAACACCGATGAACCAACTGACACTGAACCTGCTGCACCTGACGTTGAACCAGTAGAACCAAACCGGGCTAGTCCGGTGAGAAATGTTGATGCTCCATTATCACCAGCCAAACATATTGAAGGTCAAGGAGATGATGTCATCATTACTGGAATGGGCCATAACTCTCCTGGCCATCCCATCATCTTGGCCCAACATAGTGCGAAAGAAGAGCAAGCTGCTAAGGAAAAAGGCAAGTGGAGCAGCGATTTATCAAGCTATGCTCATTTCAACGCTGAAGAGCTTCACTCGGGCTTCTTGAATCGTCTGCACTCAAACCGGGACTATGAAGCCGGTTTGGTGAACTTAATAAAAGAGCGATATGAGGTAAATTCGTCTCCCTTTGTTTATTGATTCATAGCTGAGACAATAGCCCAAGTAGCCCCCAAGGGCCGTTTTATGATGTTGATCATAAACTGGGTCTTTGTAACCAAGACTCATCTTTTAACAATTAGGTAACCTTGTGTAGCATAGCCCCCAAAGGCCGGTTTAACTGGGCAAATCAATCTGGGTTTTAATCCATGCATCCACTTTAGAACAGACGCACATTAGCCCCCAAATGTCCAGGACAATGCTTGTATTGTTCTGGAGACTTGTATAAAATGCAGCACTTTAGAGCGAACAAGCATTAGCCCCCAAGTATGAAGTGCATAACTTGTTATACACTTTGTACTTAGAACATATAGACCCTGTTGCTTAATATGCCTTCAATGTTGCAGGCTGAACTAAGGAGCAAAGATGCTCGAAACTCTGACTTGTAAGAAAATGTAAAGTCACAACAAGCAGAGGCTGCAAAAGCCAAAGAGAAGCTGACCCAAGACCTGGCCATAATGGAGAGGCTGAAGGAATCTTTCAACAAGGATCGGGCTAACTGGGAAACCGAAAAATCCGGTTTAACCAAAAGAGCGGAAGACGCCGAGGCAGCCCTGAAACCAGTTGTAGATGAACTAGCTGGTTTGAAACGCCAAATCAATGCTATGCCTTATGCTATCTTTGGTAAGTGTCTGCTTATGTGTTTTGCGCAAGTCAATGAACCTTATCACTGACCAGAATGTTGATAAAAATCCTTGGCAGGCACTCGGATCGCTCATCTTGGCACAGACATGCAGATGAAGCTCAAAGCGGCATATACATTGGTTGAAAAGCTGTACTCTGGGTCCTAGCGGTCTATTTGCGCGGCAGCTTACAACAAACCGGCGCCAACTTTGATTAAAGAAACACTTGAGAAGTTGGCCATGCTACCAGCCTGTATTGCCGAATTAAAGAGGGCAGCTGCCAGGTCCGGAGCTTTAACCGCACTTATTCGAGCCAAAGCCTGGATTCCAGACCTTGAAGCTGATGATATCATTAAAGGATACCCAGGTGTGAAGGAAGACGGTTCAAACTTTGATAACGATGACCTCCAGCGGCTGACCAAACATATGCGACCAGTAGCCAGCAAACTGGCCGATGATACAGACTTGTCCCATTTTCAACCGGTTTATGACACTGAAGGGAAAAGACAGCCGGCCGAGATCCACAAAGTTGAAGAACTTGTCCCTCCGATTCGTAAGCACACTTATGCTCCTGATATTAACCCCTCCAATCTTACCCATGAGGAAGCAGTATTTCAAGCTTTAACTGGAATCGATTGGTTGACGGTTGATTTCCAGCGTCTGGGGAGGGATGAAGAAGTGCCCACATCAACTAACCCTCAACCATCAAACCGTCCAGACGAAACGTCTTAACCCGGTCGCCGGTTTACTGGCCACTGTGTGCCGATCTTGTGAAAAAAAATTGTGCCGTTGGAGCCGCTTTGAAAACTTCTTGTAATAGGATAGCCAAAACTCCGTTATTTGCCATGCCATCGAGCATGTTCTGTAATGCCTTATGACAACTTGTGCCACCTTTTGGGATATATTTATGCATAGCCCATGATGAATTGTGTTCCAGGGTACAACAACTTAAAAGTATCTAGCAGTTTACCGCTAGACGGGTCATAATGTCCAGGAAGTGCACAATTACATAGATGAAATAATCGAAGTGTTTGTACAAAAAGCAATATGCATAACATACCTCATTGGTTGACCAACAGTGTATATGGAAAAGGTGTTAATACCAATCCGAAACGTTGATAACCCCATCTTTGTAATGTCGATCTATATATTAAATCGGACCGGGATAACTACCGGGTTTTCTTTATAACACTGGTGATTTAGTCAAACCAGACCGGGTCAATAAACACCGGTTTATAGCTGATCATGTGCCAACAACTTGTAGTTGAAAAGCAAGCCGGGCCAAGGACGCCGGTTTATCAAAAAATACTTATGAACTTCAAAAAACTCAAAAAGGAAAATATGCAAGGCTTTTTACGAGCTGCCAGGCTCCAAATCGAGGCTTTTCATGGGCTGCCAGGCCTCTGAGTTAAACCATTTAACAAAGCCTTTTAAGATGGGCCTCCAATTAACCAATCATCATTTTAACTTTGACAAGTTCAGGGTCTATAAAATATTGACATGTCAAACGTTCGATGGGTCATACCAGGATTACCTGGACAGGAGTGGCTTACTTGATGAAGGCAGGTTAACCCGGGTTTTTAGGTGAATACACCAGGCTTCCAAGCCGTGGCTTGATAGCCAATTACAAGGGTCCTTTCAAACTCTTTGTTGCTTTGCAAAAAGAGCCCCCAAGTAACTTTGTGAGCTGTGCTTAGTGTGTGCCCATGTTTGAGTCTGTGCTTTTGTGCAACACTCTCTTTGGCTCCACATATTTTTTCTTTTGTGTCCTAAATGCCTATAAAGAGGTGTAGCTATGGTGTGATAACAACCAAGCCCCCTAGTGATATCCCTTCGTGGTTTCAAAACCGATCAAGAGGTGTAGCTGTAGTTCAAATATGACTAAGCCCCCTAGTGATTTTCTTTATATCCGTGCAGCTGCTAAGACCGGATTAACAAAAACTCCGCTTTGTCAGTTAACTTGTATAGGCACACACAGGATATAAAAAGAACAGATACCCCGCTTAGAACGGAGGCTTCGGTTTATTATATGATATATACACTGTCAAAAATATGTACAGATGAAGAGCCTATGGCTTTAAGTATAGTAAGGCCGAAGGAGAGCTATCTTCCATGGCCGCTTGGTCTCCTCCTCCGATTGACGTGAGTCTTTATGCTCTCAAACATCAATGAGGTAGTAAGACCCGTTGTGCAGATTTTTGCTGACCACAAAGGGTCCTTCCCAAGGTGGGGATAACTTGTGCATATCAGTCTGATCCTGGATGAGCCGGAGCACCAAATCACCTTCTTGAAAGGTTCTGGTTTTAACCCGGCGGCTGTGATAACGTCGGAGATCTTGTTGATAAATCGCCGATCGTGCTGCTGCCAGATCACGCTCTTCATCCAACAGGTCCAGAGAATCTTGACGTGTCGTCTCATTGTCAGCTTCAACATAAGTTGTCACACGGGGCGAGTCATGACGGATGTCACTAGGAAGAACTGCCTCCGCTCCATAGACCATGAAGAAAGGTGTATAACCCGTAGACCTATTGGGTGTGGTGTTGATGCTCCATAACATAGAAGGTAGCTCCTCAACCCAACAACCCAGTGTCCGCTTTAAGGGAACCATAAGCCTTGGTTTGATACCCCGTAGAATTTCTTGATTTGCCCTCTCTGCTTGACCATTAGACCGGGGGTGAGCCACTGACGCTAAATCGAGCCGGATGTGCTCGCGTTGAGAAAATTCTTCCATCTCCCCCTTTGATAGGTAAGTACCATTATCCGTTATAATGCTGTGTGGAAAACCAAACCGGAATATCACCTTTTTGATGAATTGAACCGCCGTGGCTGCATCGCACTTGCTGACTGGCTCTGCCTCCACCCATTTGGTGAATTTATCAACTGCTACTAACAGGTGGGTCTTTTTGTCCTTGGATCGCTTGAAGGGTCCAACCATATCAAGCCCCCAAGTCGCAAACGGCCACGTAATTGGAATCATCCGCAACTCTTGAGCCGGAATGTGCGCACGGCGGGCGAATTTTTGACACCCGTCACATCTCTTGACTAAATCTTCCGCATCAGCATGCGCCGTCAACCAGTAAAAACCGTGGCGAAAAGCTTTAGCAACCAAAGACTTTGAACCAGCGTGATGACCGCAGTCCCCTTCATGGATTTCTCGCAAAATCTCACAACCTTCTTGAGGAGAAACACAACGCTGAATTGCTCCTGAAACGTTGTAGCAATGTAACTCCCCGTTGAGTATGGTCATGGACTTGGAACGCCGGATTATCTGTCGGGCCAGCGTTTCTTCGTCTGGTAACTCACCACAGTTCATGTAAGCCAGATATGGGATTGTCCAATCCGGTATGGCATGCAGAGCTGCCACCAACTGAGCCTCCAGATCAGGAATAGCCAAATCTTCTTCGGTTGGCACCTTGACTGACGGATTATGCAATACATCAAGAAAGACATTGGGCGGGACCGATGACAAAGGGAACAACGTATGTTGTTATGCGGTTTGACCGATAAAGATCTTCGTAGAATATGTGGGATCCAATATGAGCATCCAGCTTCCGCTATTGGTTATTGACCGGAGACGTGTCTCGGTCATGTCTACATAGTTCTCGAACCCGTAGGGTCCGCACGCTTAAAGTTCGGTGATGATCGGTATTATGAGTTTATGTGATTTGATGTACCGAAGATAGTTCGGAGTCCCGGATGAGATCGGGGACATGGCGAGGAGTCTCGAAATGGTCAAGACGTAAAGATCGATATATTGGAAGGCTATATTCGGACATCGGAAAGGTTCCGAGTGATTCAGGTATTTTTCGGAGTACTGGGGAGTTACGGGAATTTGTCCAGGGAGTTAATGGGCCTTAATGGGCCTTAGTAGGAAGGAGAGGCAGCAGCCAGGAGGTGGCGCGTGCCCCTCCCAAGCCCAGTCTGAATTGGACAAGGGGTTTGGGGCGCGGCCCCCCTCTCCCTTCCTTCTCCCCTCCCCTTCCTTTCCCCCTTCTCCTAGTTGGACTAGGAAAGAAGGAAACCTACTCCTACTAGGAGTAGGAATCCTACTCCCTTGGCGCGCCCCTCCTAGGGCCGGCCTCCTCCTCCCTCCCTCCTTTATATACGGGGGCAGGGGGCACCCCAAGACACACAAGTTGATCTGTTGATCTATTCCAGCCGTGTGCGGTGCCCCCCTCCACCATATTCCACCTTGGTTATATCGTAGCGGTGCTTAGGAGAAGCCCTGCGTCGGTAGCAACATCATCACCGTCATCACGCCGTCGTGCTGACAGAACTCTCCCGTGAAGCTCTGCTAGATCGGAGTTCACGGGACGTCATCGAGCTGAACATGTGCTGAACTCGGAGGTGTCGTACGTGATCGTGAAGACGTACGACTACATCAACCGCGTTGTGCTAACGCTTCCGCTTTCGATCTATGAGGGTACGTGGACACACTCTCCCCTCCCGTTGCTATGCATCACCATGATCCTCAGTGTGCGTAGGAATTTTTTTTTGAAATTACTATGTTCCCCAACAAGATTCCGCCGTCGGTCGCCGACCTCCATTGCGCCACCGCCAGGAACTCGCCGCCTCCACGCGCATCCCCTGGGTTCGGAGTCCAGGAGCGCCGCGACCCCGCACTGACCTCCGCTTGAACCGCCTCGGCCTTGTGCGTGCAACGGAATCAGCATGTGCCCGCCAGGCCATGCGGCCACTGGCCGATGAGTTTGTGCAACAATGACGGAGTTGCAAACGGCGACGACGGTAGTGTTGTGACATCATCTTTCATTGCAAAGTTTTTTGCAACATCGACCTTGTTGCAAAAGGATTCCTGAAATATTATCTATGTTGAAAAAAAAGTGAATACATTTTCTTTCTGCAACACACCATTTGTTGCAAAAAAAATCCCGTGACACAATCTATGTTTGAAAAATAAATCCCATGACACAATCTATGTTGCAAAAAAGAAAAACAAATCCACAACACAACCTCTTTGCAAATGTTTCCGCAACAAGACGTTTGTTGCAAAATAGAGCAAGACGTTCAACCGTAAGATTGTGTCGGATCTAATGGCCCGTGAGGCAGCGGATCTTTTAAAAAGATCCGCCGGCTGACACGTAGCATCCCCCAAAAAATTTTGGAAGAAACACATGTTTGTAATGGGACAACTTAAAAAAATGTTGTTATCACAAAATTTTCAAGGCAATTATAGAGAAAAAAATCTAAGATTTGCCATCCGAGCAGTGCACATGATGGCAAAAAGAAAAAAAAACATATTGCAAGTGACATGACAAAAATTTGTACCGGTGACGTTGCAAAAGTTTTAAGATTTTTGTCATGGCGAAATATTTTTTTTAATTACAATGATCTTTGCCATGTGCAAACACCTTAAAATTGCTAGGTGGAGTATCTTTTAACTTGGAAAAAAACACAAAGATGTTATGGACAAAACATGTATGGAACATTGCATGTGACTATTACTTTTTCTTTCTTTCTAAATTGTGGTGTTTTAGAAAACATTTTTTATAAAACTTGCCAAATATCTTTTAACTTGCAATAGAAAAAAACTTGAAGATGTTATGGACAAAACATGTATGAAAAATTGCCATGTGAGCAGTACATTTTTTTCTTTCTAAAATTGTCGTGTTCTAGAAGTTTTTTAACTTGTCGTGTGTGCATAAAGAACTTTCTCTAAATTTGCCACCTGGACAATACAAAAATTTATAAATTTTGCATGATTTATCTACATTTTCCATTAGATCAGCAGAATATTTTTTGAAGAATTGCAATGATTTACAAAAAAAGATACACCAGGGAAAAAATATCTAAACATGTGAGCATTGCAAAATTTCTAAAATTTGCTAGGTGTTGGAAAAATAAGAAAGTTTTGAAATTTCCATGCGACCATTAGAAATATTTTTCAAAACATGATATGTTCCTATGTACATAAGATGCACACAAATTCTGAGTTGCCATATTGTGAATTGAAAAGGGCATAAAAGTATCAGGTAATGAATACAAATTTCCATGCATTTCGTATATAAGAAGCACAAATTTCAGGAAAATGCATGAAAAGTATCAGGAAAAATGAATACAACTTGAAGCTACTCATCACGGGCGCCTTCATCCACGCCGTTGTGCCCCAGCCGACAAACCTCCTACCTCGCCGCTATGCCTTGACCACGATGCGCCACTCTGGCCACCGCCCCTGACGTGTGCGAGCCCGGTTCCGGCGGCCTCCAGCATCTCCTGAAGGGATTCGCCTCCAACGCCGCCACTGGTCCCTTCCACGCGGCCTCGACCCAACCCGTTCCGCGCCCCACACCCCTAACTCCGAAGGCCCCTTCCAGTTTGTTCTCATCGATCGCGCCACAACAGCAAGCCCAAAGAGCACGAGCCGTGCCACCGCGACCAACCCGAGCAGCTCCGTCATGGCCCACCCCTACGCATCGCCTAGCGAAAAGGTCCTATTCTGGAACAGGTCGGCAGGGGAGGGCCCCGCGGCTATCGGTCCTCTGATAGGAAAGCGAACAGGTCGCTGCCTCCACCGTCGCACACCGATGTCACGGTGCATATATCGTCGCCGTCGCCGTGGCCCCATGCGTTGTCTTTGGCAAGGCGTGTGGGGGTTGTTGTTGAACGCAGTATTTCAAAAAAAATTCCTAGATCACGCAAGATCTATCTAGGAGATGCATAGCAACAAGAGGGGAGAGTGTGTCTACGTACCCTCGTAGACCGAAAGCGGAAGCGTTTAGTAACGCGGTTGATGTAGTCGAACGTCTTCATGATCCAAGCACCGAACGTACGGCACCTCCGTGTTCAGCACACGTTCAGCATGATGACGTCCCTCGAGCTCTTGATCCAGTTGAGGATGAGGGAGAGTTCCGTCAGCACGACGGCATGGTGATGGTGATTATGAAGTTACCGGCGCAGGGCTTCGCCTAAGCACTATGACGATATGACCGAGGTGTGTAACTGTGGAGGGGGACACCGCACACGGCTAAGAGAAGACTTGTTGTGGCTTTGGGGTGCCCCCTCCCACGTATATAAAGGAGGGGGGAAGAGGAGGCCGGCCCAAGGGGGGGCATGCCATAGGGGGCAGTCCTACTTGGACTCCTGGTCCAAGTAGGATTCGCCCCCCTTTCCTATTCCAACAAGGAGAAGGAGGGAAGAAGGAAGAGGGGAGAAGGAAAGAGGGGGGCGCCCCCCTCCTAGTCCAATTCGGACCAGCCATGGGGGGGCACCCCTTGAGGCCCTTCTCTCCTTTCCACTAAAGCCCATTAAGGCCCATTACTTCCCCGGGGATGTTCCGGTAACCTCCCGGTACTCCAAAAAATACCCAAAACACTTCGGAACCATTCGGTGTCTGAATATAACCTTCCAACATGTCGATATTTATTTATCCACCATTTCGAGACTCCTCATCATGTCCGTGATCTCATCCGAGACTCTGAACAAACTTCGGTCATCAAATCACAAAACTCATAATACAAGTCGTCATCGAACATTAAGCGTGCGGACCCTACGGGTTCGAGAACTATGTAGACATGACCGAGACACATCTCCGGTCAATAACCAAAAGCGGAACTTGGATGATCATATTGGTTCCCACATATTCTACGAAGATCTTTATCAGTCAAACCGCATAACAACACACGTTGTTCCCTTTGTCATCGATATGTTACTTGCCCGAGATTCGATCGTCGATATCATCATACCTAGTTCAATCTCATCACCGGCAAGTCTCTTTACTCGTTCCGTAATGCATCATCCCGTAACTAACTCATTAGTCAGATTGCTTGCAAGGCTCATAGTGATGTGCATTACCGAGAGGGCCCAAAGACACCTCTCCAATACACGGAGTGAAAAATCCTAATCTCGATCTACGCCAACTCAACAAACACCATCGGAGACACCTGTAGAGCATCTTTATAATCGCCCAGTTACATTGTGACATTTGATAGCACACAAGGTGTTCCTCCGGTATTCGGGAGTTGCATAATCTCATAGTCAGAGGAACATGTATAAGTCATGAAGAAAGCAATAGCAATAAAACTTAACGATCATTATGCTAAGCTAACAGATGGGTCTTGTCCATCACATCATTCTCCTAATGATGTGATCCCGTTCATCAAATGACAACACATGTCTATGGTTAGGAAACTAAACCATCTTTGATTAACGAACTAGTCTAGTAGAGGCATCTAGGGACACTGTGTTTTGTCTATGTATTCACACATGTATCAAGTTTCCGGTTAATACAATTATAGCATGAATAATAAACATTTATCATGATATAAGCAAATATAAATAACAACTTTATTATTGCCTCTAGGGCATTTTTCCTTCAGGGGTGGTGTGCTGATGGAGCGGAGAGAAGGGGTCTGGCGAGGGAGGCGGGGTTGAAGGAAATATGCCCTAGTGGCAATAATAAAGTTTTCATTTATATTTCCTCGTATCATGATAAATATTTATTATTCATGCTATAATTGTATTAACCAGAAACTTCCTACATGTGTGAATACATAGACAAACAGAGTGTCACTAGTATGCCTCTACTTGACTAGCTCGTTGATCAAAGATGGTTAAGTTTCCTAGCTATGGACAAAGAGTTGTCATTTGATGAACGGGATCACATCATTAGAGAATGATGTGATTGACTTGACCCATCCATTAGCTTAGGACGTGATCGTTTAGTTTACTGCTATTGCTTTCTCCATAACTTATACATGTTCCTATGACTATGAGATTATGCAACTCCTGAATACCGGAGGATCACTTAGTGTGCTATCAAATGTCAAAATGTAACTGGGTGACTATAAAGATGCTCTACTGGTGTCTCCGATGGTGTTTGTTGAGTTGGCATAGATAGAGATTAGGATTTGTCACTCCGTGTATCAGAGAGATATCTCTGGGCCCTCTCGGTAATGCACAGCACTATAAGCCTTGTAAGAAATGTGACTAATGAGTTAGTTGTGGGATGATGCATTATGGAACGAGTAAAGAGACTTGCCAGTAACGAGATTGAACTAGGTATTGAGATACCGACGATTGAATCTCGGGCAAGTAACATACCGATGACAAAGGGAACAACATATGTTGTTATGCGGTTTGACCGATAAAGATCTTCATAGAATATGTAGGAACCAATATGAGCATCCAGGTTCCGCTATTGGTTATTGACCGGAGATGAGTCTCGGTCATGTCTACATAGTTCTCGAACCCGTAGGGTCTGCACGCTTAACGTTCTATGACGATTTGTATTATGAGTTATGTCATTTTATGACCGAAGTTTGTTTGGAGTCCCGGATGAGATTGGGGATATGACGAGGAGTCTCGAAATGGCCGAGACGTAAAGATCGATATATTGGAAGGCTATATTCGGACATCGGAAAGTTTCCGAGTGATTCAGGTATTTTTCAGAGTACCGGAGAGTTACGGGAATTCGTATTGGGCCTTAATGGGCCATACGAGAAAGGAGAGAAAGGCCTCAAGGGTGGCCGTGCCCCTTCCCCATGGACTGGTCCGAATTGGACTAGGGAAAGGGGGTGCCCCTTCCTTCCTTCTCCTTCTCCCTTCCCTTATTCCTATTTCATGTGGGAGGTGGAATTCTAGTAGGACTAGGGAGTCCTAGTAGGACTCCACACTTTGGGTGCGCCCAATGAGGGCCGGCCTCCTCCTCTCTGCATCCTTTATATACGTGGCCAGGGGGCACCCCATAGACACGCAAGTTGATCATTGATCCCCTAGCCGTGCGGTGCCCCCTCCACCATAATCCACCTCGGTCATATCATCGTAGTGCTTAGGCGAAGCCCTGTGACGGTAGCATCATCATCACCATCATCACGCCGTTGTGCTGATGAAGATCTCCCTCAACACTCAGCTGGATCGAGAGTTGGTGGGACGTCACCGAGCCGAACGTGTGCAGATCGCGGAGGTGCCGTACTTTCGGTACTAGGATCGGTCGATCGTGAAGACGTACGACTACATCAACCGTGTTGTCATAACGCTTCCACTTACGGTCTACGAGGGTACGTGGACAACACTCTTCCACTCTCATTGCTATGCATCACCATGATCTTGCGTGTGCGTAGGAAATTTTTGAAATTACTGTGTTCCCCAACAATGGCATCCGAGCCAGGTCTATGCGTAGATGTTATATGCACGATTAGAACACAAAGGAGTTGTGGGCGTGGGTATATACATATTGCTTGCCGTCACTAGTGGACTCTTGATTCAGCGGTATTGTTGGATGAAGCGGCCCAGACCGACATTACGCGTACGCTTACGCGAGACTGGTTCTACCGACTTGCTTCGCACACATGTGGCTAGTGGGTGTCAGTTTCTCCAACTTTAGTTGAATCGGATTCAATGAACAAGGTTCTTTTTGAAGATCAAAAAACAATCGCTATACTGCGTTGTGGTTATTTGATGCGTAGGTAAGAACGGTTCTTGCTCAGCCCATAGCAGCCATGTAAAACTTGCAACAACAAAGTAGAGGACGTCTAACTTGTTTTCGCAGGGCATGTTGTGATGTGATATGGTCAAGATATGATGCTAAATTTTATTGTATGAGATGATCATGTTTTGTAACGGAGTTATCGGCAACCGGCACAAGCCATATGGTTGTCGCTTTATTGTATGAAATGCAATCGCCATGTAATTGCTTTACTTTATCACTAAGCGGTAGCGATAGTCGTAGAAGCAAAAGTTGGCGAAGCGACAACGATGCTTCGATGGAGATCAAGGTGTCAAGCCGGTGAAGATGGTGATCATAATGATTCTTTGGAGATGGAGATCAAAGGCACAAGATGATGATGGCCATATCATATCACTTATATTGATTGCATGTGATGTTTATCCTTTATGCATCTTTATTCTACTTGATTGACGGTAGCATTATAAGATGATCTCTCACTAAATTTCAAGGTATAAGTGTTCTCCCTGAGTATGCGCCGTTGCTACAGTTCGTCGTGCCGAGACACCGCGTGATGATCGGGTGTGATAAGCTCTACGTTCACATACAACGGGTGCAAGCCAGTTTTGCACACGCAGAATACTTGGATTAAACTTGACAAGCCTAGCATATGCAGATATGGCCTCGGAACACTGAGACCGAAAGGTCGACCGTGAATCATATGGTAGATATGATCAACATAGTGATGTTCACCATTGAAAACTACTCCATCTCACGTGATGATTGGACTTGGTTTAGTTGATATGGATCACGTGATCACTTAGATAATTAGAGGGATGTCTATCTAAGTGGGAGTTCTTAAGTAATTAGATTAATTGAACTTTAATTTATCATGAACTTAGTACCGGATAGTATTCTGCATGTCTATGTTGTTGTAGATAGATGGCCGGTGTTGTTGTTCCGTTGAATTTTAATGCGTCCCTAGAGAAAGCTAAGTTGAAAGATGATGGTGGCAATTACATGGACTGGGTCTGTAACTTGAGGATTATCCTCATTGCTGTACAGAAGAATTACGTCCTGGAAGCACCGCTAGGTGACAAACCCGTTGCAGGAGCAACGCCAGATGTTATGAACACCTGGCAGAGCAAAGCTGATGACTACCTGATAGTTCAGTGTACCATGCTTTACGGCTTAGAACCGGTACTTCAACGATGTTTTGAACGTCATGGAGCATATGAGATGTTCCAGGAGTTGAAGTTAGTATTTCAAGCAAATGCCGGGATTGAGAGATATGAAGTCTCCAATAAGTTCTACAGCTGCAAAATGGAGGAGAATAGTTCTGTCAGTGAACATATACTCAGAATGTCTGGGTACCACAACCACTTGACTCAGCTGGCAGTTAATCTTCCTGATGATAGTGTCATTGATAGAGTTCTTCAATCACTACCACCAAGCTACAAGAGCTTCGTGATGACCTATAATATGCAAGGGATGGATAAGACGATTCCCGAGCTCTTCGCAATGCTAAAGGCTGCGGAGGTAGAAATCAAGAAGGAGCATCAAGTGTTGATGGTCAACAAGACCACCAGTTTCAAGAAAAAGGGTAAAGGGAAGAAGGGAAACTTCAAGAGGAACAACAAGCAAGTTGCTGCTCAAGTGAAGAAACCCAAGTCTGGACCTAAGCCTGAGACTGAGTGCTTCTACGGCAAAGGTACTAGTCACTGGAAGCGGAACTGCCCCAAGTATTTGGCGGAGAAGAAGGATGGAAAAGTGAAAAGTATATTTGATATACATGTTATTGATGTGTACCTTACTAATGCTCGCAGTAGCGCCTGGGTATTTGATACTGATTCTGTTGCTAATATTTGCAACTCGAAACATGGGCTATGGATTAAGCGAATATTGGCTAAGGACGAGGTGACGATGAGTGTGGGAAATAGTTCCAAAGTCGATGTGATCGCCGTCGACATCCTACCTCTACATCTACCTTCAGGATTAGTTTCAGACCTAAATAATTGTTATTTGGTGCCAGCGTTGAGCATGAACATTATATCTAGATCTTGTTTGGTGCGAGACGGTTATTTATTTAAATAAGAGAATAATGGTTGTTCTATTTATATGAATAATATCTTTTATGGTCATGCACCCTTGATGAGTGGTATGTTTTTACTAAATCTTGATAGTAGTGATACACATATTCGTAGTATTGAAGCTAAAAGATATAAGTTTAATAATGATAGTGCAACTTATTTGTGGCACTGCCGTTTAGGTCATATTGGTGTAAAGCGCATGAAGAAACTCCATGCTGATGGGCTTTTGGAATCACTTGATGATGAATCACTTGATGATGAATCACTTGATGCTTGCGAACCATGCCTCATGGGCAAGATGACTAAGACTCCGTTCTCCGGAACAATGGAGCAAGCAACAGACTTATTGAAATAATACATACTGATGTATGCGGTCTGATGAGTGTTGATGCTCGCGGCGGGTATCGTTATTTTCTTACCTTTCACAGATGATTTGAGCAGATATGGGTATATCTACTTGATGAAACATAAGTCTGAAAGATTTGAAAAGTTCAAAGAATTTCAGAGTGAAGTGGAAAATCATCGTAACAAGAAAATTAAGTTTCTACGATCTGATCATGGAGGTGAATATTTGAGTTATGAGTTTGGTCTTCATTTGAAACAATGCGGAATAGTTTCGCAACTCACGCCACTTGGAACACCATAACATAATGGTGTGTTCGAACGTCATAACCGCACTTTATTAGATATGGTGCGACCTATGATGTCTCTCACTGATTTACCGCTATCGTTTCGGGGTTATGCTTTAGAGACAGTTGCATTCACGTTAAATAGGGCACCATCAAAATCCGTTGAGATGACACCTTATGAACTGTGGTTTGGCAAGAAACCCAAGTTGTCGTTTCTTAAAGTTTGGGGCTACGATGCTTATGTGAAAAAGCGTCAACCTGATAAGATCGAACCCAAATCAGAGAAATGTGTCTTCATAGGATACCCAAAGGAGACTGTTAGGTACACCTTCTATCACAGATCCGAAGGCGAGATATTCGTTGCTAAGAATGGATCCTTTCTAGAGAAGGAGTTTCTCTCGAAAGAAGTGAGCGGGAGGAAAGTAGAATTTGACGAGGTAATTGTACCTACTCCCTTATTGGAAAGTAGTTCATCACTGAAATCAGTTCTAGTGAATCCTACACCAGTAAGTGAGGAAGCTAACGATGATGATCATGAAACTTTTGATCAAGTTACTACCGAACCTCGTAGGTCAACCATAGTAAGGTCCGCACCAGAGTGGTCCGGTAATCCTGTTCTGGAGGTCATGTTACTTGACCATGACGAACCTACGAACTATGAGGAAGCGATGATGATCCCAGATTCCGCAAAATGGCTTGAGGCCATGAAATCTGAGATGGGATCCATGTATGAGAACAAAGTGTGGACTTTGGTTGACTTGCCCGATGATCGGCAGGCCATAGAGAATAAATGGATCGACAACAGTGACGGTAATGTTACTGTCTACAAAGATCGACTTATTGCAAAAGGTTTTCGACAAGTTCAAGGAGTTGACTACGATGAGACTTTCTCACCCGTAGCAATGCTTAAGTCCATCCAAATCATGTTAGCAATTGCCGCATTTTATGATTATGAAATTTGGCAAATGGATGTCAAAACTGCATTCCTTAATGGATATCTTAAAGAAGAGTTGTATATGATGCAACCAGAAGGTTTTGTCGATCCAAAAGGTGCTAACAAAGTGTGCAAGCTCCAGCGATCCATTTATGGACTGGTGCAAGCCTCTCGGACTTGGAATATATGCTTTGATAGTGTGATCAAAGCATATGGTTTTATACAGACTTTTGGAGAAGCCTGTATTTACAAGAAAGTGAGTGAGAGCTTTGTAGCATTTCTGATATTATATGTGGATGACATATTGCTGATCGAAAATGATACTGGATTTCTGAATAGCATAAAAGGATACTTGAATAAGAATTTTTCAATGAAAGACCTCAGTGAAGCTGCTTATATATTGGGCATCAAGATCTATAGAAATAGATCAAGACGCTTAATTGGACTTCCACAAAGCACATACCTTGATAAAGTTTTGAAGAAGTTGAAAATGGATCAAGCAAAGAAAGGGTTCTTGCCTGTGTTACAAGGTGTGAAGTTGAGTCAGACTCAATGCCCGACCACTGCAGAAGATAGAGAGAAAATGAAAATCATTCCCTATGCTTCAACCATAGGTTCTATCATGTATGCAATGTTGTGTACCAGACCTAATGTGTGCCTTTCTATTAGTTTAGCATGGAGGTACCAAAGTAATCCAGGAGTGGATCACTGGACAGCGGTCAAGACCATCTTGAAATACCTGAAACGGACTAATGATATGTTTCTCGTTTATGGAGGTGACAAAGATCTCGTCGTAAACGTTTACGTTGATGCAAGCTTTGACACTGATCCGGATGACTATAAGTCACAAACCGGATACATATTTTATTAAATGGTGGAGCTGTCGGTTGGTGCAGTTCCAAGCAGAGCGTCGTGGCGGGATCTACATGTGAAGCGGAGTACATAGCTGCTTCGGAAGCATCAAATGAAGGAGTCTGGATGAAAGAGTTCATATCTGATTTAGGTGTCATACCTAGTGCACCGGGTCCAATGAAAACCTTTTGTGACAATACTGGTGCAACTGCCTTGGCAAAGGAATCCAGATTTCACAAGAGAACCAAGCACATCAAGATACGCTTCAATTCCATCCGCGGTCAAGTCAAGGAGGGAGACATAGAGATTTGCAAGACACATACGGATCTGAATGTTGCAGACCCGTTGACTAAGTCTCTCTCACGAGCAAAACATGATCAACACCAAGACTCCATCATGGTCAAAAAACACCAAGACTCCATGGGTGTTAAAATCATTACAATGTAATCTAGATTATTGACTCTAGTGCAAGTGGGAGACTGAAGGAAATATGCCCTAGAGGCAATAATAAAGTTGTTATTTATATTTCCATATATCATGATAAATGTTTATTATTCATGCTGGAATTGTATTAACCGGAAACTTAGTACATGTGTGACTACATAGACAAACAGAGTGTCACTAGTATGCCTCTATTTGACTAGCTCATTGATCAAAGATGGTTAAGTTTCCTAGCCATGGACAAAGAGTTGTCATTTGATGAACGGGATCACATCATTATAGAATGATGTGATTGACTTGACCCACCCGTTAGCTTAGCACGATGATCATTTAGTTTACTGCTATTGTTTTCTCCATAACTTATACATGTTCCTATGACTATGAGATTATGCAACTCCCGAATACCGGAGGAACACTTAGTGTGCTATCAAACGTCACAACGTAACTGGGTGACTATAAAGATGCTCCACAGGTGCTCTGATAGTGTTTGTTGAGTTGGCATAGATCGAGATTAGGATTTGTCACTTCGTATATCGGAGACGTATCTCTGGGCCCTCTCGGTAATGCACGTCACTATAAGCCTTGCAAGCAATGTGACTAATGAGGTAGTTGCGGGATGATGCATTAAGGAACGAGTAAAGAGACTTGTCGGTAACGAGATTGAACTAGGTATTGAGATACCGACGATCGAATCTCAGGCAAGTAACATACCGATGAGAAAGGGAACAACGTATGTTGTTATGCGGTTTGATCGATAAAGATCTTCATAGAATATGTAGGAACCAATATGAGCATCCAGGTTCCGCTATTGGTTATTGACCGGAGATGAGTCTCGGTCATGTATACATAGTTCTCGACCCCGCAGGGTCCGCACACTTAACGTTCTATGATGATTTATATTATGAGTTATGTGATTTGATGATGGAAGTTTGTTCGGAGTTCCGTATGAGATCGGGGACATGACGAGGAGTCTCTAAATGGTCGAGATGTAAAGATCGATATATTGGAAGGCTATATTCGGATGTCGGAAAGGTTCCGAGTGATTCGGATATTTTTTGGAGTACTAGAGAGTTACGGGAATTCGTATTGGGCCTTAATGGGCCATACAAGAAAGGAGAGAAAGGCCTCAAGGGTGGCCGTGCCCCTTTCCCATGGACTGGTCCGAATTGGACTTGGGAAAGGGGGCGCCCCCTTCCTTCTCCTTCTCCCTTCCCTTTTTCCTATTCCATGTGGGAGGTGGAATCCTACTAGGACTAGGGAGTCCTAGTAGGACTCCACACTTTGGGCGCGCCCTATGAGGGTCGGCCTCCTCCTGCCTGCATCCTTTATATACGTGGCCAGGGGCACCCCATAGACACACAAGTTGATCATTGATCCCTTAGCCGTGCGCGGTGGCCCCTCCACCATAATCCACCTCGGTCATATCATCGTAGTGCTTAGGCGAAGCCCTGCGATGGTAGCATCATCATCACCGTCATCACGCCATCGTGCTGACGAATCTCTCCCTCGACACTCAGCTGGATCAAGAGTTCACGAGACGTCACCGAGCCGAACGTGTGCAGATCGCGGAGGTGCCGTACTTTCGGTACTAGGATCAGTCGATCGTGAAGATGTACGACTACATCAGCCGCGTTGTCATAACACTTCCGCTTACGGTCTACGAGGGTACGTGGACAACACTCTTCCCTTCTCGTTGCTATGTATCACCATGATCTTGCGTGTGCGTAGGAAATTTTTGAAATTACTGCGTTCCCCAACAGGGGTTAGGGCCATGATTTCGAGAGGCCATGGATGGGATGGCGACGATAGTAGAGAGAGGCCAATGGGGTACAACGACGACGGAATGAAGCGACAGGATGAAAACATTTCCCCAACCATCGTAACATATGACTTCATATCATACGCACAATCATATGTCATACACACGGTCATATGTGGTGAACTTCAAAAAAAATATGACAACTTTTCCACTACGAAAGATGCAACATAATATTATATGAATAGGGCATACGAGTGACAGGATCCAAATTCTACTTGAACCAACATTACACTAACACAACAGAAGTTATCAATAGTCTAGGTACAAACAAAATCTAAGATCTCCTCAGAGGCAGAAACATAAAGCAAGCAAACCCTACCGTTGGTTGTAGGCTGCTGGTCAGGATTCACTTTTCTACTTGTCATCGCCATCGAACTCAACATACTAGCAACATCTCTCCGCATCCCAGTTGAAGAACTCTACAAGTTGTTGTTGTGGCAAGGGCGAGTATAAAGTACTCACCAAGTCCCATTACCTGGGGTGCTAGCACTAACAATACTGTGGAATGGTGAAGTGGTGAAGCAGCAAGCACTAAGAAACAACTACAACTTACGTCTAAACATATATAAGGTGAAATGCATAATCCAAAGCTAAGGTAACCCGTGAATTAGTCATCATACTCACCTGCCTAAGAAAACATAGCACTACCTTGTCCTTCCCCTCGCATTTCCCATGAAGAAGAAATAGTCAAGGGACTCGTCAACAAGTTTTATTTATTAGGTTGAAGTTGTTTTACTAAATGTTACCTAGCTCGAAGTTGTCCATAACTAAGGATACGACTTTCAAAGAGATTTAAACCTACAGGGGTGCACTAACATACCCAATATAGGCTCCATGTGCACGTTGTTCCCAACTGGGATCTTCCCATTACAGGCACCCATTTTATGAGCTGGTACCGGAGGTTCAAAGATAACACGACAACACTTGCTTGAAAACACCAACTGATGTGGCCCATGACTAGTTGAGTCAGGCAATTTCGAATGAAAGATCTTTACCGTTAACAATCCCTATTCCAAAAGCCATCCTTCCCTAAACTCCAAGGTTAGGGATGGCCCATCATAGTAAGAACGGTAAGGAGGAGGTAAGTTGGCCCGTTTACTCTTTGCTTTCTCTTCTACCTTTTCTTTTTTCATTTAATTAGACAAAAAATGGGAAAAGCAAAAGGAGGGGTCAGAGATGAAATTTTCTTCACGGACCAATGCTCCTAGACTCCAAAATTTATACTTGGTTCCACAAATGTTTGGAATGTTTGAATTCAAAGTAATTTGAATTTAGTCCAAATGAGTTTGAGCGAAGTAGAAGTTGAAACGGTCCAAAATTTATGAGAATTTTTGTGGAGGCTAGGAATGAGATAACATAGCCATGTGCAAAGAGATAGATCTGATGTAATTATTTGAGTTTGAAAAGATTCAAATGCTTTGTAACATGGATTTGAATTGGAGTCAAGATATCAAATAGTTTGGGGCTTTGAAAATAAAACCAATTTTATTGATATTTTTAAAGTGTCACATTTTATTTAGCAGGTTATGACATAGATGGTGACATGAGGTGCAAAACTATTTATTACATCAAAGAAAAACAACAGTATTTGGATTATTATGGATGTTACATTGCACCACTACTATCTTTATCTTGCATTTGCTAGTGGTGCAATACCACATCACACTTCCTTGGTGTCAAGGCGACTTGGTTTGGCAGATTGTTGAACTCCTTCGTTCTCACTGTTCTTTCCTTCTTTGCCGATTGTTACATGCCTCACTCCATAATACACTCCTCATACCTTTTGGGGTTGATTTTCACCCCCCGCCCCGTGCTAGTTGCGTGCTCTATTTGCTCAGCCAAATACAACATATATGACGTTCTAAGGATTTGAAATAACTTTATTGCCAATGCATCTGGCTAGTAATGTAGCTTCATGTGATGCCTTGAGCCCGATGCGCCAGGTGTCTTCCAGTTATTTGCCGACGTTGCCATGTCATTTGCTTGCATGTTGCATTTCATCATGTCATCATGAGCATTGCATCATCATGTTTTTAAACTTGCATCTGTCCAGGTCTCCCCGTTCTCTTCCTTGTCCGTTCTGAGCCCAACCACACTCGCACGCGTCCGCGGCATGTCTAAAATAGTATTTTATAAGTGGCCGGAAAATGTTCTCGGAATGAGTTGAAAGTTGACATGCGGTGTCGTTATAGTGTAGATAGGCCGCCTGCCAAGTTTCATCGCATTCGGAGTCCGTTTGATGCCCCAACGGATAACTATAGCGACAGTATAGTCGGTCAAATCATCGGACATTTTCGGTCTCCGAAAACTTTTGCCGAGCTTTTGCTCTCTTTCCTCCCTAGACCGTCTACACCGTCCACTACCTACCGCCAGGCCCAACCTAACCTCTCTCGTTAGCCCGCGGCTCTCCTCGCAAACGCGTCCGAAAACTCCCCCGAACCCAACCCGGACAGTCGTCACCGTTGGGTCCGGATCATCCCCAAACATCTATAAAATGTCTCCGTTTTCTTAATTGGACTTCATAACCTATTTTTTTCTCAGCCGTCCGTTTTAGATCAAAGGGCTTCCATTAGTTTGCTTTTAGATCCACTTGCTTTATAAACTAGACCAACCCTAAAATCTAGGGAGATGTCCCATCAATCCCTCTCGGTCGCCGCCACTATCTTCCTCAGGATCCAGATCCACCCACTCTCCCTTGATTTCCCCAGCGAGCCAACCACCACATCACAACCGCCCAAATCCCGCATCGCCCCTCATTCTCCTACCCGAGACATGCCTCGTCCCTGGACCCCTCCTCGTCTCGTCGTCCGACGACCAACGCTGCCGCCGACAACCACCAGGCCAGTCCCTCGCACGCTGCCCTTATTCTCCTTCTTTTCTTCTCCGCGTCCCTGCTCAACTCCCTCTTGTTTCTTTCTGTAAAGAAAATGCCTAGTTTAACATGGTAGCACTACTTTGCATGTTTAACAACTCTAAAATATGATTTAGGGCAGAACAATACCAACTTTAAAATATGCACATGAGGTTTTACCGAAATTGTTGTTTGTTGTTCCGGCCTCATTTAAACTTGCCTAGATAGGTAGTTTTCTTATGCTTCACCATCTTGCCATGTTTAATAACATTTAATATTGTTGGGTACATAAACAAGAGTGAACTAAATAATTGTTGTGGTGTTTCGTCAATATGCAACTCGTTGCATTTTGAGCTCCACTTAATTTGAAGTATTGTTTGTGCACTTTGCCATGCCATGCCTCATTAAACCGGACATGCATCATACTTGGTTGCGCATCATGCCATGTTTATGTGATGGTTTTTTACTATGTTGCTTTCTTCTTTCCGGGTTGCTTCTCTCATTAGCTTCGGTTTCATTCCAGAGTTGTGAGGATTCGTTCGACTACGTCCGTTTGTCTTCTTCATGGACTCGTTCTTCTTCCTTGCGGGATCTCAGGCAAGATGACCATATCCTCGAAATCACTTCTATCTTTTCTTGCTAGTTGTTCGCTCTATTGCTATGCCGTGCTACCTACCACTTGCTATATCATGCCTCCCATATTGCCATGTCAAGCCTCTAACCCACCTTTCCTAGCAAACCGTTGTTTGGCTATGTTACCGCTTTTGCTCAGCCCCTCTTATAGCGTTGCTAGTTGCAGGTGAAGATGAAGTTTGTTCCATGTTTGGAACATGGATATGTTGGGATATCACAATATCTCTTATTTAATTAATGCATCTATATACTTGGTAAAGAGTGGAAGGCTCGACCTTATGCCTGGTGTTTTATTCCACTCTTGCCGCCCTAGTTTCCGTCATACCGGTGTTATGTTCCTTGATTTTGCGTCCCTTGCACGTCACTCTGTGCGTTCGGTTTATTCGGTTTACGTGGTTCGGTAAATACATTTTCTTGGTTTGTACGATATTGATACTTCGGTAAATACGGTTTGAAATTAAAATACGGTTCGGTTTCGGTATATACCAAAATATTGCGGTATGGTTTCGGTACATACCAAAATAACCAAAGTTGACGCGAATTTGAAAATGAGGCAACATTTTTTTAGTTCTGGTTACATATTTTGATGAGTAAATATTTTGTACATGTTCAAACTTGAGAGTAAATAGCATCAGCAATTCAGCATTCAACCATCAGGGGCAGGGCCAATGGGCCATCACAGGTTCACATATACAAGACAAGTAGACAACCAAGCTCACAGGGCTGTACATGTTCAAACTTAGTACAAAGCAAAGAGCATCAACATTCATCCATCAGGCATCAACATTCATCCATCAGGGCCATCATATTCATCCCATCATGCATAGAACAGAACAAGCATAGTGTACCTTAGCATATCATAATTAGTACACAAGCATATATAGAAGATTTACACATTAGTCACTAGTTCAGTAGAGAACATGTGCATAACTACAGTTTTTCAGGTTGCGTAGTGCTGCCCTAGGGCAACTATTTACCAAAATATTCACCAGCATTGTTTCAGGCTTCATCAACTACCATGCCAGCCGCCTAATTACCAAAAGTAGTTTCAACCTTCAACGATTCCCATCAGCCTAATTACCCAAAATAAAATAGCTTTGTTGCTTCGAGGACACATCAGTCAATGATAAAGAGGTCCTCGTTCTCACTTGAGGCTTGGAGATCTAGAACCCCTACATGAAAAACACAATATGATGGTTAGTACTCAGTAATAGCAAGGTGTGCTTCATGGTTTATGTGTCTATAATTAGTACCTTCTTCTAGTTTAGACAACTCGTCTAGATCAGCCTTGATGTTGATACGCTTACGACGGAGCCAATCTTGTGTACAAATCAAGGCTTGGAGTGTCATCGGAGTCAAGGAGCTTCGAAAGCCATCAAGAATACGCCCACTAGTACTAAAAGCTGATTCAGAAGCAACGGTTGAAATAGGAATTGCTAATATGTCGCGAGCCATTCTTGAAAGAATAGGAAAGTGCAATGAGTTGCATTTCCACCAATTGAGAACGTTGAATTCATGACTATTTTCTTCTACATCTTCAGCTAAGTACTTGTCTAATTCAGTTCTACGACTACCATCACCAGTAGTTAGCTTCATCCTCTTGTTGTATAAATCTCTCATAAGCATGGAATCTGATTGTGGTGTTGAAGTCTCACTAGCACAATCACTAGATGCAGGTTGTGCTGTTGATTCGTTCACGCCATACAATATTTTGTATTCACCGAAAAGTGACACAAATGCAGTGTGTGCAGAACTCCATATCCTGTTACCTTTACTCACCCCATATGTCCGGAGGAACCTCAAACATTTCGAACGGCTCACTGCTTGGTGGAAGGCTAGGACCTGATATGCCATGACTCTCAACCATCTAATTATCTGAAGATGAACACAAAGAACAACACAACATCAATCATTCAATCGAACAGACCAACAAAACATCAATCGAGACTCGGCCATCTAAATATTTGTCTCAGTGATTGATTTCCTTATTACCTACGGGGATGGAGGCTGCAGCGAGGGCCAAACTGTAGAATCGCACAGGAGGGAGGAGCGGCGCAGGGGAGAGCCGGCGATGGTACCGGAGGCAGGGACGAAGGCCGGAAGGCGTGGCGTCGGAGAAGAGGTGCTGCATGCTGTTCGCGCCGCCGCTGGCCGATGGAACTGGAGGGAGGGCGGAGTGGTGGAGTCTGGAGCTCGTAGCAGCGCCGAGCGCGCCGCCGGTCGTGGTAACCACCGCTCGAGCGCTAGGGTTTGGCGCCAGCCGCCATCGTCGGTCGCCGCCACATACAGGTCGGGGACTCAGGGAGGGGAGGGAACTGGAAGGAATCGCTCGCACCTGGCGGCGACTGGATAGGTTAGGTCGTGGGGGTGCGGCCGTGCGGGGCCTGGATAGGTTAGGCTGTGGCGTTGGGCTGAAATGCTAATGAGCCAGGGCCACCTAGAACTAGAAGTGTTCTTACCCTCCTACTGGGCTTGGGGTGGGCAGAAACGATATTCGGTTTATTCGGTAAAACCGAAAAATTTCGGTTTTATACTGAAAAAACCGACCTCCAAATGGTTTTTAAATCCTATACCATACCAAAAACCAAAAACCATATAAACCAAAATATTGGCTCGGTTTGGTATTTTTCGGTTTGGTTTTTTGGTTCGGTTTAAAAATGCACAGAGTGACTTACGCGGTTGGGTGTTATGGGAACCCCTTGACAGTTCGCTTTAAATAAAACTTCTTCGGCAAGGCCCAACCTTGGTTTTACATTTGCCTCACCACCACCTACTTTTCCCTTGGGAGTCGCGCTCCCGAGGGTCATCTTTATTTTAACCCCCCGGGCCAGTGCTTCTCTAAGTGTTGGTCTGAACCAGAGCGTCGTGCGGGACCGTCCCTTGGCAACTTGGGTTATGTTGGTACCTGTACTCTTAGCTTATCCGGTGTTGCCCTGAGAACGAGATATGTGCAGCTCCTATCGGGATGTCGTCACATCGGGCGGTCTTGCTGGTCTTGTTTTACCATTGTCGAAATGTCTTGTAACCGGGATTCCGAAACTGATCGGGTCTTCCTGGGAGAAGGAATATCCTTCGTTGACCGTGAGAGCTTGTGATGGGCTAAGTTGGGACACCCCTGCGGGGTATAAACTTTCGAGAGCCGTGCCCGCGGTTATGTGGCAGATGGAAATTTGTTAATATCTGATTGTAGAGAACTTGACACTTAACTTAATTAAAATGCATCAACCGCGTGTGTAGCCGTGATGGTCTCTTCTCGGCGGAGTCCGGGAAGTGAACACGGTTCTTGTGTTATGCTTGAACGTAAGTAGATTCAGGATCACTTCTTGATCACTTCTAGTTCATGACGGTTGCGTTGCTTCTCTTCTCGCTCTTATTTGCGTAAGTTAGCCACCAAATATGCTTAGTGCTTGCTGCAGCCCCACCTCACTACCCTTCTCCTACCCATAAGCTTAAATAGTCTTGATCTCACGGGTGTGAGATTGCTGAGTCCTCGTGACTCACAGATACTTCCAAAAAATTGCAAGTGCTGATGATACCAGTGCAGGTGACGCAACCGAGCTCAAGTGGGAGCTCGATGAAGATCTTTATAGTTGTTTTATTTCGTTTCCATTTGATCAGTAGTGGAGCCCAGTTGGGACGACCGGTGTTCTAGCATTTGGGATTGACTTCTTTCATTTTGGTTCCGTAGTTGGACCTTGATTGTATTTTGGATGATGTATTTTTAACTTGTATTTGTGTGAAGTGGCGATTGTAAGCCAACTCTTTATCCCTTTCTTATTTAGTACATGGGATCGTGTGAAGATTACCCCTCTTTCAACAAACCTACCATGCGGCTACGCCTCTAAGTCGTGCCCCGACACGTGGGAGATATAGCCGCATTGTGGGTGAGGGAGTCCTGGATTAGGGGGTGTCCGGATAGCCGGACTATACCTTCGGCCGGACTCCTGGACTATGAAGATACAAGATTGAAGACTTCGTCCCGTGTTCGGAAGGGACTTTCCTTGGCGTGGAAGGCAAGCTTGGCGATACAGATATGTAAATCTCCTACCATTGTAACCGACTCTGTGTAACCCTAACCCTCTCCGATGTCTATATAAACCGGAGGGTTTTAGTCCATAGAAACAACAATCATACCATAGGCTAGCTTCTAGGGTTTAGCCTCTCTGATCTCGTGGTAGATCTACTATTGTACTACCCATATCATCAATATTAATCAAGCAGGACGTAGGGTTTTACCTCCATCAAGAGGTCCCGAACCTGGGTAAAAACATCATGTCCCTTGTCTCCTGTTACCATCCGCCTAGATGCACAGTTCGGGACCCCCTACCCGAGATCCGCCGGTTTTGACACCGACATTGGTGCTTTCATTGAGAGTTCCTCTGTGTCGTCACTTTTAGGCCCGATGGCTCCTCCAATCATCAACGACGATGCGATCCAGGGTGAGACTTTTCTCCCCGGACAGATCATCGTATTTGGCGGCTTTGCACTGCGGGCCAATTCGCTTGGCCATCTGGAGCAGATCAAAAGCTACGCCCCTGGCCGTCAGGTTAGATTTGGAATTTTAAACTACATAGCGGACCTCCGCGGAGACTTGATCTTCGACGGATTCGAGCCGGAGCTGAGCGCGCCGCACTATCACGATGGGCATGATCTAGCTCTGCCGCAGAACAGTGCCCTGGAGGCCGCACCCGCATGAGCTCCGACCCTTAATTCGGAGCCAACTGTGCCAATCTAGGATGGGTGGTTGGACACCGCCTCGGGGGCTGCAATCTGTACGGCGATTGAGCCGAACACCAGCCCTATTCTCTGCGAAGCCTGTGACTCCAAGGAGCTGGACTCCTCTCCAGACTCCGAGCCCTCCGCGCCCCAACCGATCGAACTCGATTGGGCACCGATCATGGAGTTCACCGCCGCGGAAATCTTTCAGCACTCGCCCTTTGGCGATATTCTGAATTCACTAAAGTCTCTCTCTTTATCAGGGCAACCCTGGCCGGACTTGTTGGGGATCGTAGCAGAAATTAAAAATTTTCTACGCATCACCAAGATCAATCTATGGAGTATTCTAGCAACGAGGGGAATAGGAGTGCATCTACATACCCTTGTAGATCGCGAGCGGAAGCGTTCAAGTGAACGGGGATGATGGAGTCATACTCGCCGTGATCCAAATCATCGATGACCAAGTGCCGAACGGACAGCACCTCCGCGTTCAACACATGTAAGGTTGGGAAGACGTCTCCTCCTTCTTGATCCAGCAAGGGGGAATGAGAGGTTGATGAAGATCCAGCAGCACGACGGCGTGGTGGTGGATGCGGCAGGATCCCGGTAGGGCTTCGCCAAGCACAAGTGGGGAGGAGAGGTGTTACGGAGGGAGAGGGAGGCGCCAAGAGCAAGGTGCGGCTGCCCTCCCTCCCTTCCACTATATATAGGGGCTAGGGGGGCGCATGCCCACTTGGAGATCCCATCTAAAGGGGGGCGGCAGCCCCTGGGGGCAACGGCCCCCTTAGGGTTTCCAACTAGGGGGGCGCATGCCCCCTCGGGGGGCAACGGCCCCCTAGGGTTTCCAACCCTAGGCGCCTTGGGTCCTTGGGTGGGGCGTACCAGCCCATCAAGGGCTGGTTCCCACGCCACTTCAGCCCATGGGGCCCTCCGAGATAGGTGGCCCCATCCGGTGGACCCCCCGGACCCTTCCGGTGGTCCCGGTACAATACCGGTAACCCCCGAAACCTTCCCGCTGGCCGAAACTGGACTTCCTATATATAAATCTTTACCTCCGGACCATTCCAGAACTCCTCGTGACATTCGAGATCTCATCCGGGACTCCGAACAACTTTCGGGTTACTGCATACTAATATCTCTACAACCCTAGCGTCATCGAACCTTAAGTGTGTAGACCCTACGGGTTCGGGAGACACATAGACATGATCGAGACGCCTCTCCGGTCAATAACCAACAGTGGGATCTGGATACCCATGTTGGCTCCCACATGCTCCTCGATGATCTCATCGGATGAACCATGATGTCGAGGACTTAATCAATCCCGTATACAATTCCCTTTGTCAATCGGTACGTTACTTGTCCGAGACTCGATCGTCGGTATCCCAATACCTTGTTCAGTCTCGTTACCGGCAAGTCACTTTACTCGTACTGTAATGCATGATCCCGCGATCAACCACTTGATCACATTGAGCTCATTATGATGATGCATTACCGAGTGGGCCCAGAGATACCTCTCCGTCATACGGAGTGACAAATCCCAGTCTCGATTCGTGCCAACCCAACAGACACTTTCGGAGATACCTGTAATGTACCTTTATAGTCACCCAGTTACGTTGTGACGTTTGGCACACCCAAGGTACTCCTACGGTATCCGGGAGTTGCACAATCTCATGGTCTAAGGAAATGATACTTGACATTCAGAAAAGCTACAGCAAACGAACTACACGATCTTTGAGCTAAGCTTAGGATTGGGTCTTGTCCATCACATCATTCTCCTAATGATGTGATCCCGTTATCAATGACATCTAATGTCCATAGTCAGGAAACCATGACTATCTTTTGATCAACGAGCTAGTCAACTAGAGGCTCACTAGGGACGTGTTGTGGTCTATGTATTCACACATGTATTACGATTTCCCGGATAACACAATTATAGCATGAACAATAGACAATTATCATGAACAAAGAAATATAATAATAATCATTTTATTATTGCCTCTAGGGCATATTTCAAACAGTCTCCCACTTGCACTAGAGTCAATATTCTAGTTACATTGTGATGAATCGAACACCCATGCAGTTCTGGTGTTGATCATGTTTTGCTCTAGGGAGAGGTTTAGTCAACGGATCTGCTACATTCAGGTCCGTATGTACTTTACAAATTTCTATGTCTCCATTTTGAACACTTTCACGAATGGAGTTGAAGCGACGCTTGATATGCCTGGTCTTCCTGTGAAACCTGGGTTCCTTGGCAAGGGCAATAGCTCCAGTGTTGTCACAGAAGAGAGTCATCGGCCCCGACGCATTGGGTATGACTCCTAGGTCGGTGATGAACTCCTTCACCCAGATTGCTTCTTGTGCTGCCTCCGAGGCTGCCATGTATTCTGCTTCACATGTAGATCCCGCCACGACGCTTTGCTTGCAACTGCACCAGCTTACTACCCCACCATTCAAAATATACACGTATCCGGTTTGTGACTTAGAGTCATCCAGATCTGTGTCGAAGCTAGCGTCGACGTAACCCTTTACGACGAGCTCTTCGCCACCTCCATAAACGAGAAACATATCACTGGTCCTTTTCAGGTACTTCAGGATGTTTTTGACCGCTGTCTAGTGTTCCTTGCCGGGATTACTTTGGTACCTACCTACCAAACTTACGACAAGGTTTACATCAGTTCTGGTACACAGCATGGCATACATAATAGACCCTATGGCTGAGGCATAGGGGATGACACTCATCTCTTCTATATCTTCTGCCGTGGTCGGGCATTGAGCCGTGCTCAATCGCACACCTTGCAATACAGGCAAGAACCCCTTCTTGGACTGATCCATATTGAACTTCTTCAATATCTTGTCAAGGTACGTACTTTGTGAAAGACCGATGAGGCGTCTCGATCTATCTCTATAGATCTTGATGCCTAATATATAAGCAGCTTCTCCAAGGTCCTTCATTGAAAACACTTGTTCAAATAGGCCTTTATGCTTTCCAAGAATTCTATATCATTTCCCATCAACAGTATGTCATCCACATATAATATGAGAAATGCTAAAGAGCTCCCACTCACTTTCTTGTAAACGCATGCTTCTCCATAAGTCTGCATAAACCCAAACGCTTTGATCATCTCATCAAAGCGAATGTTCCAACTCCGAGATGCTTGCACCAGCCCATAGATTGAGCGTTGGAGCTTGCACACCTTGTTAGCATTCTTAGGATCGACAAAACCTTCCGGCTGCATCACATACAATTCTTCCTTAAGAAAGCCGTTAGGGAATGCTGTTTTGACGTCCATTTGCCATATCTCATAATCATAGAATGCGGCAATTGCTAACATGATTCGGATGGACTTCAGCTTCGCTACGGGTGAGAAAGTCTCATCATAGTCAACCCCTTGAACTTGTCGATAACCCTTAGCGACAAGTCGAGCCTTATAGATGGTCACATTACCATCCGCGTCTGTCTTCTTCTTAAAGATCCATTTATTTTCTATGGCTCGTCGATCTTCGGGCAAGTCAGTCAAAGTCCATACTTTGTTTTCATACATGGATTCTATCTCGGATTTCATGGCTTCTAGACATTTGTCGGAATCTGGGCCCGCCATCGCTTCTTCATAGTTCGAAGGTTCACCGTTGTCCAACAACATGATTTCCAAGACAGGGTTGCCGTACCACTCTGGTGCGGAACGTGTCCTTGTGGACCTACGAAGTTCAGTAGGAGCTTGATCCGAAGTATCTTGATCATCATCATTAACTTCCTCTCTAATCGGTGCAGGCACCACAGGAACATTTTCCTGAGCTGCGCCACTTACCGGTTCAAGAGGTAATACTTCATCAAGTTCTACCTTCCTCCCACCTATTTCTTTCGAGAGAAACTCTTTCTCTAGAAAGGACCCATTCTTGGCAACAAAGATCTTGCCTTCGGATCTGAGGTAGAAGGTATACCCAACAGTTTCTTTAGGGTATCCTATGAAGACACATTTTTCCGACTTGGGTTCGAGCTTTTCAGGTTGAAGTTTCTTGACATAAGCATCGCATCCCCAAACTTTTAGAAACGACAGCTTAGGTTTCTTCCCAAACCATAATTCATACGGTGTCGTCTCAATGGATTTCGACGGAGCCCTATTTAAAGTGAATGCGGCAGTCTCTAAAGCATAGCCCCAAAATGATAGCGGTAAATCGGTAAGAGACATCATAGATCGCACCATATCTAATAGAGTGCGATTACGACGTTCGGACACACCATTACGCTGAGGTGTTCCAGGCGGCGTTAGTTGTGAAACTATTCCACATTTTCTTAAGTGTGTGCCAAATTCGTGACTCAAGTATTCTCCCCCATGATTTGATCGCAAGAACTTGATTTTCCTGTCACGTTGATTCTCAACCTCAGTCTGAAATTCCTTGAACTTTTCAAAGGTCTCAGACTTGTGTTTCATTAAGTAGACATACCCATATCTACTCAAGTCATTAGTGAGGGTGAGAACATAACGATAGCCACCGCGAGCCTCAACACTCATTGGACCACACACATCAGTATGTATGATTTCCAATAAGTTGGTTGCTCGCTCCATTGTTCCTGAGAACAGAGTCTTGGTCATTTTACCCATGAGGCATGGTTCGCACGTGTCAAATGATTCGTAATCAAGAGACTCTAAAAGTCCATCTGCATGGAGCTTCTTCATGCATTTGACACCTATGTGACCAAGGCGGCAGTGCCACAAGTATGTGGGACTATCATTATCAACCTTACATTTTTGGTATTCACACTATGAATATGTGTAGCATTACGCTCGAGATTCATTAAGAATAAACCATTCACCATCGGAGCATGACCATAAAACATATCTCTCATATAAATAGAACAACCATTATTCTCGGATTTAAATGAGTAGCCATCTCGAATTAAACAAGATCCTGATACAATGTTCATGCTCAAAGCTGGCACTAAATAACAATTATTGAGGTTTAAAACTAATCCCGTAGGTAAATGTAGAGGTAGCGTGCCGACGGCGATCACATCGACCTTGGAACCATTCCGGATGCGCATCGTCACCTCGTCCTTCGCCAGTCTCTGCTCATTCCGCAGCTCCTGCTTTGAGTTACAAATGTGAGCAACCGCACCGGTATCAAATACCTAGGAGCTACTACGAGTACTGGTAAGGTACACATCAATTACATGTATATCACATATACCTTTCGTGATGTTGGCCTTCTTGTCCGCTAAGTATTTGGGGCAGTTCCGCTTCCAGTGACCACTTCCCTTGCAATAAAAACACTTAGTGTCGGGCTTGGGTCCATTCTTTGGCTTCTTCCCGGCAGTTTGCTTACCGGGCGCGGCAACTCCCTTGCCGTCCTTCTTGAAGTTCTTCTTACCCCTGCCTTTCTTGAACTTAGTGGTTTTATTCACCATCAACACTTGATGTTCCTTTTTGACTTCTACCTCTGCTGATTTCAGCATTGCAAATACTTCAGGAATGGTCTTTTCCATCCCCTGCATATTGAAGTTCATCACAAAGCTCTTGTAGCTCGGTGGAAGCGACTGAAGGATTCTGTCAATGACCGCGTCATCCGGGAGACTAACTTCCAGCTGAGTGAAGCGGTTATGCAACCCAGACATTTTGAGTATGTGCTCACTGACAGAACTATTTTCCTCCATCTTACAGCTGAAGAACTTGTCGGAGACTTCATATCTCTCGACCCGGGCATGAGCTTGAAAAACCATTTTCAGCTCTTCGAACATTTCATATGCTCTGTGTCTCTCAAAACGCTTTTGGAGCCCCGGTTCTAAGCTGTAAAGCATGCCGCACTGAACGAGGGAGTAATCATCAGCACGTGTCTGCCAAGCGTTCATAACGTCTTGGTTCTGTGGGACGGGTGCGTCACCTAGCGGTGCTTCTAGGACATAATCTTTCTTGGCAGCTATGAGGATGATCCTCAAGTTCCGGACCCAGTCCGTATAGTTGCTGCCATCGTCTTTTAGCTTGGTTTTCTCTAGGAACGCGTTGAAGTTGAGGACAACGTGGGCCATTTGATCTACAAGACATATTGTAAAGATTTTAGACTAAGTTCATGATAATTAAGTTCATCTAATCAAATTATTAAATGAACTCCCACTCAGATAGACATCCCTCCAGTCATCTAAGTATAACATGATCCGAGTTAACTAGGCTGTGTCCGATCATCACGTGAGACGGACTAGTCAACATCGGTGAACATCTTCATGTTGATCATATCTTCTATACGACTCATGCTCGACCTTTCGGTCTTCTGTGTTTCGAGGCCATGTCTGTACATGCTAGGCTCGTCATGTCAACCTAAGTGTATTGCGTGTGTAAATCTGTCTTACACCCGTTGTATTCGAACGTTAGAATCTATCACACCCGATCATCACGTGGTGCTTCGAAACAACGAACCTTCGCAACGGTGCACAGTTAGGGGGAACACTTTCTTGAAATTATTACGAGGGATCATCTTATTTAAGCTACCGTCGTTCTAAGCAAATAAGATGTAAAGCATGATAAACATCACATGCAATCAAATAGTGACATGATATGGCCAATATCATTTGCTCCTTTGATCTCCATCTTCGGGGCTCCATGATCATCGTTGTCACCGGCATGACACCACGATCTCCATCATCATGATCTCCATCATCGTGTCTTCTTGAAGTTGTCTCGTCATCTATTACTTCTACTACTATGGCTAACGCCTTAGCAATAAAGTAAAGTAATTACATGACGTTTATGTTGACACGCAGGTCATAAATAAATAAAGACAACTCCTATGGCTCCTGCCGGCTGTCATACTCATCGACATGCAAGTCGTGATTCCTATTACAAGAACATGATCAATCTCATACATCACATATATCATTCATCATTCATCACAACCTTTGGCCATATCACATCACAAAACACTTGCTGCAAAAACAAGTTAGACATCCTCTAATTGTTGTTGCAAGTTTTTACGTGGCTGCTATAGGTTTCTAGCAAGAACGTTTCTTACCTACGCCAAAACCACAACGTGAATTGCCAATTTCTATTTACCCTTCATAAGGACCCTGTTCATCGAATCCGGTCCGACTAAAGTGGGAGAGACAGACACCCGCCAGCCACCTTATGCAACTAGTGCATGTTAGTCGGTGGAACCGGTCTCACGTAAGCGTACGTGTAAGGTTGGTCCGGGCCGCTTCATCCCACGATGCCGCCGAATCAAGATAAGACTAGTAACGGCAAGCAAATTGACAATATCGACGCCCACAACTACTTTGTGTTCTACTCGTGCATAGTAACTACGCATAGACCTAGCTCATGATGCCACTGTTGGGGATCGTAGCAGAAACTAAAAAAATTCTACGCATCACCAAGATCAATCTATGGAGTATTCTAGCAACGAGGGGAATAGGAGTGCATCTACATACCCTTGTAGATCGCGAGCGGAAGTGTTCAAGTGAACGGGGATGATGGAGTCGTACTCGCCGTGATCCAAATCACCGATGACTAAGTGCCGAACGGACAGCACCTCCGCGTTCAACACACGTACGGTTGGGAAGACGTCTCCTCCTTCTTGATCCAGCAAGGGGGAAGGAGAGGTTGATGAAGATCCAGCAGCACGACGACGTGGTGGTGGATGCAGCAGGATCCGGCAGGGCTTCGACAAGCACAAGCGGGGAGGAGAGGTGTTACGGAGGGACAGGGAGGCGCCAAGAGCAAGGTGCGGCTGCCCTCCCTCCCTTCCACTATATATAGGGGCTAGGGGGCCCATGCCCCCTTGGAGATCCCATCTAAAAGGGGGGGGCGGCCCCTTGGGGCAACGGCCCCCTTAGGGTTTCCAACCAGGGGGGCGCATGCCCCCTCGGGGGGGGGGCAACGGCCCCCTAGGGTTTCCAACTCTAGGTGCCTTGGGCCCTTGGGTGGGGCGCACCAGCCCACCAGGGGCTGGTTCCCACGCCACTTCATCCCATGGGGCCCTCCGGGATAGGTGGCCCCATCCAGTGGACCCCCGGGACCCTTCCGGTGGTCCCGGTACAATACCGGTAACCCCCGAAACCTTCCCGCTGGCCGAAACTGGACTTCCCATATATAAATATTTACCTCCGGACCATTCCAGAACTCCTCGTGACATTCGAGATCTCATCCGGGACTCCGAACAACTTTCGGGTTACTGCATACTAATATCTCTACAACCCTAGCGTCATCGAACCTTAAGTGTGTAGACCCTACAGGTTCGGGAGACATGCAGACATGACCGAGACGCCTCTCCGGTCAATAACCAACAGCGGGATCTGGATACCCATGTTGGCTCCCACATGCTCCTCGATGATCTCATCGGATGAACCACGATGTCGAGGACTTAATCAATCCCGTATACAATTCCCTTTGTCAATCGGTACGTTACTTGTCCGAGACTCAATTGTCGGTATCCCAATACCTTGTTCAGTCTCGTTACCGGCAAGTCACTTTACTCGTGCCGTAATGCATGATCTCGCGGTCAACCACTTGATCACATTGAGCTCATTATGATGATGCATTACCGAGTGGGCCCAGAGATACCTCTCCGTCATACGGAGTGACAAATCCCAGTCTCGATTCGTGCCAACCCAACAGACACTTCCGGAGATACCTGTAATGTACCTTTATAGTCACCCAGTTACGTTGTGACGTTTGGCACACCCAAGGTACTCCTACGGTATCCGGGAGTTGCACAGTCTCATGGTTTAAGGAAATGATACTTGACATTCAGAAAAGCTACAGCAAACGAACTACACGATCTTTGAGCTAAGCTTAGGATTGGGTCTTGTCCATCACATCATTCTCCTAATGATGTGATCCCGTTATCAATGACATCTAATGTCCATAGTCAGGAAACCATGACTATCTTTTGATCAACGAGCTAGTCAACTAGAGGCTCACTAGGGACGTGTTGTGGTCTATGTATTCACACATGTATTATGATTTCCCGGATAACACAATTATAGCATGAACAATAGACAATTATCATGAACAAAGAAATATAATAATAACCATTTTATTATTGCCTCTAGGGCATATTTCCAACAGGACTATGGTCAACAAGGTTGGGATGCGGATGATGAAGGGATTCAAAGCCCACCCACCACCCACTTCGTAGCCACTGTTGATAATTTAAACGACGTGCTCGACTTCGACTACGAAGACATCGACGGTATGGACGACGATGTAGGAGATGAACATGAACCAACGCCTATAAGGCACTAGACAACCACCTCATCTCATGATGTATACATGGTGGACACACCCAAAGGAAGCGACGACGAGGAACACAGGGATGCAACGAGGGATCGTTCACTCGAAAAGCAATCAAAGCGGCGACGTAAGCGCCACTCCAAGCCCCGCCTCGACAGAGACAGCAGCCATACAGACCCATCCATAGAGCAGGATAAGCCGGTGGACGACGAACATGCCTTCGAGCAACCGTCCGAACAGGGCAACTTGGATAAACAAACCGAACACCCCGTCCCCGGCGAAAACAACAGTCCGGACGACCTTACGTCGGATAGGCTCATGGAGCAGAAGAACCTCCACAAAAGGCTCGTCGCCACTGTGCGTAGCCTAAAAAAGCAGAAGCGGAAGCTCAAAACTGCGGAAGATGCACTCAGCATCAGATGGAGCAAAGTACGCAACACCGCAGACAAATATGGCGGCAGTCGCCGCACAAAAAGCTATCCAAAGCGAAAGCTACTGCCTGAATTTGACGAGGAGGCCTTAGAGCCCCCGCACTCAAAAAATAGGAAAGCCACCCGGTCGGATAGACGACCGCATGGCCAGCATGGAGCGGCAAGCGGCGCCGCACACAAGCCGGCACGCGATCCACCAAAGGATCCGCATCAAAAAGATGGCCCAGCCAGATCTATCTACGGGCCAAGAAAGCAAGCTCTAGTAAGCAATGCAACACAACAAATATCCGAACATCACGGCACACCCAAATACAGGGGTGTCGCACACCCCCTATGTTTCACCGATGAGGTGCTGGACCATGAATTTCCAGTGGGATTCAAGCCCGTAAACATAGAGGCGTACGACAGAACAACAGACCCTGGGGTCTGGATCGAGGATTATATCCTCCACATACACATGGCCAGAGGAGATGACCTCCACGCCATACAATACTTACCCCTCAAGCTTAAACGGCCAGCCCGGCATTGGCTCAAAAGCCTTCCCAAAAACACCACTGGAAGTTGGGAAGAGGTTGAGGATGCTTTCCGGGCAAATTTTCAAGGGACCTATGTCCGCCCTCCGGATGCAGACGATCTCAGTCACATAACTCAACAGCCCGGAGAGTCAGCCCGGAAATTCTGGAACATATTTCTTACTAAAAAGAATCAGATAGTCGATTGTCCGGACGCCGAAGCCCTAGCAGCTTTTAAGCATAACGTTCGAGACGAATGGCTCACCAGACACCTCGGCCAAGAAAAGCCAAGAACAATGGCCGCATTAACAAGCCTCATGACCTGCTTTTGCGCAAGAGAGGACAGCTGGTTGGCAAGATGTAGGACCAGCAACCCAAGTACATCCGAAGTTAGGGATGGAAACGGAAAACCCCGACGTAGCAAGGACCAGTGCCGGAATAAGGGAAACAGCCCAAAGAGCACAGCGGTCAACGCCAGATTCAAAAGCTCGCGGCAGAATCAGAGAAAGCCGCCCCTCAAGGATAACAGGGACGAGCTATCCAACTTAAACAAAATCTTGGACAAGATATGTCAAATACACAGTACTCCCGGGAAGCCTGCGAACCATACCCACAGAGATTGTTGGGTTTTCAAGCAATCCGGCAAACTTAACGCCAAACACAAGGGGCTCGACACACCAAGTGAGGACGATAACGAACCCCACAAGCAGAGCACCAGGAAACAAAAGGATTTCCCACAAGAAGTCAAAACAGTAAACTTACTTCACATGATGAACAGAATGGCGCCAACAGAGATACGCTCCATACGGCCTATCCCAAAGGAGTCTCGCCAATTGTTGTTAAAACCGATCACCTTCGACCATCAGGATTACTCTAGAAGTATCCAGAACGCAGGCTGGACTGCCTTGGTATTAGATCCAATAATCGGCGGACTCCACTTTACAAATGTCCTGATGGACGGCGGCAGTGGTCTAAACCTGTTATACATGGGGATAGACCCAACAAAAATTCACCATAGCAAAACCTCCTTTCAAGGGGTAACGCCAGGCCCGGATGCCCGTTGTATGGGTTCTCTCCGGCTAGAAGTTATGTTCGGCTCCCCAGATAACTTCCGTCGCGAACAGCTAACTTTCCACATCGCCCCATTCTCAAGTAGCTATCAAGCACTGCTGGGGCGCGAAGCTTTCGCCCGCTTTAACACAATACCGCATTATGCATCTCTTACGCTTAAGATGCCCGGTACACGAGGCATCATCTCACTAAAGGGAAAACATTGAGTGTTCCTCCCGCGCGGAAGACAGTGCGGCTGCCTTGACAGCCCCACAATAAAGCGGCTTCACCAGCCAAAGCACCTAAATAGGTCGTCAAGACCACGGACACGGCTAGACGAGTCCGGCATAAACATACAATTGATAAAGGCTTAATAGCCATATACCCCTGTACTAGGGGCTCCGCGCATATAAAACAAGAGACAATAAAGCTCAATTTTACCCATTTCGATTTATACTTTGTTTATTTAGTATAACTCATGTTCGGCACGATCTTTCTTTAACTAAGTTCCTCTATTTTATAGATGAACACCGTGCTACGCCCGTCCAGGATACGGCACAACGGAGACACATGCGCAGACGTGCAGCAGGGACCCGTTCCAAGGATTCTTTTCAGATTAAGACCCTGCGTAAACCTTTTTTACTGTCTCTTGTTGATACACATCCCCTGGTTTCTTGGTATAACCAAGGAGGAGGCTGGCGTTTTGGCATGTGGCCACGTCAGAGTTTTGCGCGTACCTGGACACTAGGGGATTATTACTAAGGGCGTTATCCCGCCCGCCCTCATAAAGACCGAATACCTTAGGGAGTGTTCGGCGTCGCAAGTTTGGCCTTATATGCATCAGCTCCGAGTCATGTCTTTGGTCAAATGTTGGGTTTGCCCGGCTCCTGTGTTTTGCTACCTTACGTTCCGCTCTATCGGCTAAGGCGGCACCAGGAGAACTACTGCGATTGTGCCCCGGTTCGGCCAGGCGAGCACCTTAGTAGAGAAAGCCGAAAACTGACTGTCATAATATAGCGTGAGACTGGTCAACCACTCGATGACTTACCAGAATCTTGAGGATTCCTCCGCATTAACGAAGGGATGCTTCCCGGCCAGGCACATACGCGCCCCGAGTTCGGGCGAGCGCAGGCGCCACCAGGGGCTATATAAGTAGCCTCACTGTCAAACTCCTATGGCTAAGTGAAAGTGATAAAGCATCATAGTCTGATTGCCTAGTTCGCTCCGCTATCACCTCCTTTGTAGGACCAAGACGTTGGATCAAGTGTGAAAATGCGCCTTCTGCGAACACCCCTGCATTATGTGCGTGGGGGCTGAAGCCGACGACTGCCATCTTTCAGATTATATATACATATATGTTAAACGGCCGCACAGGAGGTATTATAATACTTGAAGGCACAAGTATAAAAAGCTTCTACAATTTATCAAAATATTGTTTTACAATAATATATGCTATTCGAATATAGTATCCTTCAAGCACTGTCTCTATTAAATGAGTGCCTTGCAGAACTTCCTGAAAATAGTGCTCGGCAGGTACTCGGCTTCCATCTGAGTCTGGGGATGCAACAACGGTGGCCTCCATTTCCGCCCAGTATGTCTTGACACGGGCAAGAGCCATCCGCGCACCCTCTATGCACGCTGACCTCTTCATCGCATTGATATGCGGCGCCGCACCAAGGAACTGCTGCACCAAGTTGAAATAACTTTTTGGCTCTGGCCTCTTTGGCCATAGATGACTCATGACATACTTCACGGCGAGTCCGGACAACCTATTTAGCTCGGCCCATTCGGCCTAACGATTGGCCAATGACAACGGATGCTCCGGATTGTGGAACTGCGACCAAAAGAGCTTTTCCACTTCGCGATCTTCTTGATCTCAGAAGTGTTCGGCCGCATCTGCGGCACTCGCTGCCAAATCCAGATAGGTGTCCGCCGTACTCCACATCCGGTCTAACGGAGCATGTTTAGGATCACAGAACTTCCTCCGCAGCATAAAGGGCTTTCCAGCCGCGATCTCTCCGGCCTGACGCAGCTCCTCCTTCATAGCTCTCATCGCAGAGCGAGCATCCTTGGCATCGGCAACGGCCTTCTCCAGGTCCGTCTGTTCCGCCCGATCTTCTTTTTCAAGAAGCTTGCAACGGTCAGCAGCGTTCTTCAGCTTCACGGCCATCTCGACCATTTCCTTCTTGCTTCGGCAGTGAGCAGCCTGTTTGGCTTTCAGCTCTTCAATTGCCTTTCTGGCAGCCGCATCACTTTTTCTGGCTTGCTCCTTGGCTTGGGCAAGTTCCGCCCGAAGATTCTCCATGGCACCAGCACCATCTACATCAAGCGCACACATTGTAAGATACTGGCATAAAGCTCCTCTTACCAGGTGTCGCCGGAGGAATTACATACCTTGTGCCTCGTCAAGCCGCTTGTTGACAAGCACGATGTCGACATCTGCCACGTCAAGTTGCCGCCTTAGCACGGCAAATTCATCAGTCCATCTTGCCACCGGACACTTCGCCACCTACGTATAAAGGAGGCATATTAGACCTGGGATTATGATCCTCTGCGCGCCGTCACTTTTGACAACGCAAAGAGTCTCAGGGGCTACTATCTACACAGGGCGCATCTTATTTATGCGCAACTGTCCAAAAAGGGTACATTATTTCGCGTACCTCAAAACCTGTCAGTAAACTCCTGACGGCCTCGTGCAATCCTCTCTCCGCGGATGAAATCCTCTTAATCACCGTACCCATCAATGCACGGTGCTCCTCTGAGATAGATGCTCGCTCTAGCAGATCCTTCAGCTCCTCCAACCACGCACCAGACGGTGCCGGACTCGTTCGATGGCCCTTTTCGAAGGCCGGACGCGGAGGGCTTTGGGGGGCCATATGACTACCTTCCGGACCTTCCGGATTCGGAGAAACCCTCCACGACGATACCTCAAGGTCGCCTGCCTCGCAAGGCGGTACGGCAGGGGGAGGCGTTCCGCTCTCCATCATCTCCGAAAGAAGATCCCCCGAAGACGAGCTCTGCCGAGAAGGGCTAAGGTCCGAGCTACAAGGTAAATTTTCGATTACTCTTCTCAGATATAACGCAAGGATTTCTCTCATTTCTTAAAAAGAAAAACTCCTCTCTACTTACGGCTCAGTGGAGGGCTGATCCCCTTGAGGGCATAATTCGGCCGAAGTATCCCCCGGCGCAGGACCCTATGACGAAGATTTCTTCCCCCGCTTTGAGGCCATGGTCTCCGGGTCGTCAGAGGCAGTCCTCTTCTTCCCCTGAGGAGAGTAATTTTCGATTCCTCCCTTCCGGACAACCTTCTTCTAGGAGGTTGTAGCTTCCTTGTCCCCTCCTTCGCTTTCCTCCGAAGGCACAACCTCCAACATCCTGACTAGCACGGGATCCGGCGTGGTCTCGAGGAGGGGGGCCGGACACCTGATTAGCTTTGCTTTCAGTGTCCACTCCTATTTAAAGGACAGCTCTTTTAGGGGCAATTTTATGATAAATATACGGATAACGAGTCCGGGCACAAGGCTACTTACTTGAGTATCCGGACGATTGCAGCTCAGACCTGCGTCCTCCGTAGAATCCGGACACACTGCTTGTGGTCCGAAGAACAATTTGTACATCTCCACGGGCGTCATGCCAAGAAAATGTTGGAGAACTCGTGGTCCCTCCGGGCTGAACTCCCATAGGCGGAGGGGGCGACGTTTGCAGGGCAGAACTCGGCGAATTAACATAACCTGCGTTACCACGACCAGACTGATGTCTCTTTCTAGGAGATCTCGGATGCGGCCCTGCAACAGGGGCACGTCCTTTGCCGACCCCCAGTCCAGCCCCTTATTAACCCATGACGCCAGTCGTGGCGGGGGACCCGAGCGGAAAGCAGGCAGCGCCACCCACTTGGTGCTCTTGGGAGCTGTGATATAAAACCACTCTCATTGCCATAAGCTGGACTCCCCTTGAAAAGAGCCCTCGGGCCATGGAACACCAACATTCTTGCTTATAAAAGCACCTCCGCACTCCGCGTGCCGTCCCTCGATCATCTTCGGCTCTACTTTGAAGGTCTTGAGCCATAGTCCGAAGTGAGGAGTAATACGGAGGAAGGCTTCACACATGACGATGAATGAGGAAATATGGAGGATGGACTCCGGAGCTAAGTCGCGAAATTCCAGCCCATAATAAAACATGAGCCCCCTCACGAAGGGATCCGTCGGGAAGCCTAGCCCCTGAAGGAAGTGAGACATGAACACCACACTCTCACCAGGCTTGGGAGTGGGAATGACCTGCCCTTGAGCAGGCGGCCTATGCGAGATTTCGCCGGTCAAGAACCTGGCCTCTCTCAACTTCAGCACGTCCTCCTCCGTGGCGGAGGAGGGCATCCATCGGCCTCGAAGGTCGGAACCAGACATTGTCGAAGGTCCGAAGCGCCTGAAATCTGGAGCCTTGGGCGTTGGAACTCGAGGCGAAGGGCGAACTCATTTGAGATTGAAAGAAAGGAGTAAGGCCTTGGTCTCTTTATAAGAGGTTGAATACCAAGGGCCCTCCCCATGACCGTTTGGGACTCGCCTTTGATTCAGAAAATATACCAATGGGTACGGTTGGGTTACCCACGCCCGTATTGATGAGAATCCTGGAATAAGGGGACACGATCTCTGCTTTGACAAGACATGCCAAGGAAACTGCCTCGCTAAACGTGCTGAGGTGGGACAGTAAAACGGTTCGAATAAAGACTTGGCTGTGGTGTGATGTCACACTACGGAATACGTCAGCAGATCAGATTTGTGTAAATATTATTCTCTCTATGGCAATATGTGGAAATTTATTTTGCAGAGCCGGACACTACCTTTGTGTTCAAAATCTTCTATGAAGTACTTGGAGGAGGAACCCGCCTTGCAATGCCGAAGACAATCTGCACGCCGGACTCGTCGTCATTGAAGCCTGGTTCAGGGGCTACTGAGGGAGTCCTGGATTAGGGGGTGTGCGGATAGCCGGACTATACCTTCGGCCGGACTCCTGGACTATGAAGATACAAGATTGAAGACTTCGTCCCATGTCCGGAAGGGACTTTCCTTGGCGTGGAAGTCAAGCTTGGCGATATGGATATGTAGATCTCCTACCATTGTAACCGACTCTATGTAACCCTAGCCCTCTCCGGTGTCTATATAAACCGGAGGGTTTTAGTCCATAGAAACAACAATCATACCATAGGCTAGCTTCTAGGGTTTAGCCTCTCTGATCTCGTGGTAGATCTACTCTTGTACTACCCATATCATCAATATTAATCAAGCAGGACGTAGGGTTTTACCTCCATCAAGAGGGCCCGAACCTGGGTAAAAACATCGTGTCCCTTGTCTCCTGTTACCATCCACCTAGACGCACAGTTCGGGACCCCCTACCCGAGATCCGCCGGCTTTGACACCGACAGTGGGTGTTATAAGTTGGTAATCAGAGCCATCCCCGACTTAGGAGCCCCCTGCTTGATCGAATCGCTGACGTTGTCGAGTCTAAACAAAATGTTTTGAGTCTTAGGATTATATATATATATATATTGGATAGTAGGATTATTTTTACACCTCAGTCCCTTCGTCGCTCTGGTGAGGCCTCCTGACGTAGAGTTTTGACTCTTCTCTCCTCAAATTTCACGAAAAAATTAGGATCACACGGGTATCTTGGAATCGTTCCGATGGTTTTGTGACGAGAACATTGTTCTTGGTGCCTCCTAACGTTTAGGTGTTGTGGCAGTGTCTCGGGGAGTTGAGCTCCGAGGTGTTGTCGTCACAATTTTATCGTTGCAGTTCTGGAATACCTGAGTTCGCCGACATCGAAAATCTCTTTTATGCAGTTGTTAGTGAGATAACCTCGACGCCACCCAGTACTGGGGCGGGATTTCGGGAGTATTACCATAACTCGTATAACGGATGCTTTTGGAAGGTTGAGGTAAATGATTTCCGAAGGTTTCTTGGTTATGTGTTGAAGGATGGATACAGCTGGATGTAGGGATTGTTTAGTTTGGGTGAGATATTATGCTTCCCCAGTATCCCCAACACCTGATTGCATAACCAGAAAGTTTTGGGAGATTATAATTGGGAATTCAAGTATCACGTAGGATATCCTTCCAACAGACACATGACACGATATGGGATCTATCATATGTTTGTTCCGGCTTATTCTGCAAGCCAATCCTTTGTTTTGTTTTGGTTTGTGGTATTCGAGTTGCTTTAATGTCAAGTTTTTAATTCATACCTTTTCCTAAATGGTGTTCTCATATTTCTATGTGGATGCTAATCTGTCATGATCATCGAGATTGTCATGTCAATCCTTTTCAACCAGCGTGTTTCTCTTCAAGTGGATTCAATCATTTTCAACATTCGCAAAGATTCAACTCTAAGTATTCTCAACGGTGTTTGTTTCATTCATCCCAAGTTGTCTTTGTATTTCCCACCCTCCCACCCTTTTTCTTCAAGGACTCGGATTTCTGAATCAAGTATCCATCTTATGGGTGTGAAGTTTCTTCATTCTTTTCCATCAATGTTCTTATCCGGTGATTCTCAGGAAGATACTAACGAAGCTTCAAGTTATCATTCTCCGTTCTCTTTTCTTTTCCGGTGGATTCAATTCAAGCTTCGGTGGTGAGCATATTCCTTTCATTTGTCCAATGCTTTCTCATGCCGGTGCACCCCTAATCATTCACCTCTCGCTATTCATTTGTTCCGGAGTGCTGAAGATATCTCAGAAGATTCAAGTTTTCATTCTCAATTCATTCAAGTTCTTTTGAGGATGTTATCTCATTCAAGCCATTTAATTCAACCGTCGCAATCTCTCTTAAGTTGTTCAACGGTGTATCTTTTGAGTGGGCCTTAACCCACAGGTTTTCCCAGGATCTTACCTGACTCTTCTTTTTTGCCGGTGTTATTCTCAAATTCTTTTCAAAGTGTGACATAAGAATGAATTGTCATCAGTCATATGTCTTTCTCCAAGATCTTTCAAATTCTTTTCATTGTTGATTCAACCTTTATATTCTACATTATTCCGGAGTGTCTCAAAAATTCATGGTGGTGTTTCTCGTCATCATTCTCTGCATTTTAAGACCGAAGAAGAGTTTCTCTTCAATCATATCTGTTTTTCTTGAAGATTCAGGGTTCTAGCTTTATGCCATCCTCTCATAATTGTTTTCGATTGTGAGAATTCTTTTCAACCATCCGGAGCAATTCATGAGTCTTTTCATTTTTGATTCATCCAAAGCCCATCATCTCAGAATTATTCATTCCAGCTTTCAGCTCTCATTCTCTAAATCTTACCGGTGCATCATTCAAGTTTTCTCTAATCAGCTCATGATCTCTTCATTCACTTTACTGCTGGAATCAGGGATTTTGTCGTCTGCCAGTTCTTTGTCGTCTGCTAGCAGACGACATAGAAGGTCTTTGCCATCAGCTACCAAAAAGCAGACGGCAAACAACTGGCAGGCGGCAAAGAAGGTCTTTGCCATCTGTCACTTCTTTGCCGTTAGCTGGCTGACGGCAAAGAGAGAGGTGGCCCCCACTAACGAGCCGATTAGAAAAACTTAATGCCCCCTCTTTGCCGTCAAGATAAAAAAAAGCGGACGGCAAAGGCTTGGCGGACGACAAAGGCTAACTAACCTAACCTAACTAACGACCGATCGAGCCCCCACCCCCCGCCCGTTACTCTCTCTGTTTCTCTCCCTCTCTCCTCCCTGACGCCCCGCCAGCAGATCCACCCACCGCCGCCCCCGCCGCCCGGTGCCGCCCCCGCCGCCGCTTGCCCCGTCGCCCCACCACCCCACCGCCCCACCCCACCCGCCGACGCCCCGTCGCCCCACCATCCCACCGCCACCGCCGCCCAGTGCCGCCCTCGCCACCCGGTGCCGCCCCCGCCACCGCCTCCTCCCCCGCTTGCCCCGTCGCCCCACCACCCCACCCCACCCGCCGACGCCCCGTCGCTCCACCATCCCGCCGCCCCGATGCCCCGGCGTGCCACCACATCGCCGGCCCACCCGCCCCACTGCCCCGACCGTCCCATTGCCCCGGCGCGCCGCCACGTTGCCGGCCCACGCGCCCCACTGGCCCGACCATCCCATTGCTCCGGTGAGTTATTTTTTTCTCTTTTTTTTTCTTTCTATTTTTTCATTTTTGCTGTTTAATTGTTAATGTTAGATTTAGTGCTAGATATGTGTTAGTGTTAGTGTTAGATTTAGTGCTACATATGTGTTAGTGTTAGATTTAGTGCATGGGTTTTAGATGAAAAAAGAAGAAGAAGAAAATAAGAAAAGAAGTAGAAGAAAAAAGAATATGTAGAAGAAAAGAAGAAGAACAAGAAGAAGAAGAAGAAAAGAAGTAGAAGTAGAAGAAGTAGAAGAATAAGAAAAGAAGAAAAGAAAAGAAGTAGAAAAAGATGAAAAAAGAAGAAGAAGAAAAGAAGTAGAAGAAGAAGAAAGGAAGAAAAGAAGTATAAAAAGATGAAAAAAGAAGAAGAAGAAAAGAAGTAGAAGAAGAAGAAAAGAAGAAACGAAAAGAAGTAAAAGAAGTAGAAAAAAGATGAAAGAAGAAGAAGAAGAAGAAGAAGAAAGGAAAGAAGAAGGATAGAAGGAAACACCCCGACCCCGACACCACACCCCGACCCCATGACCCCCCTGACCCCGACACCCCGACCCCGACCCCATGACCCCCCTGACCCCGACACCCCGACCCCGACACCACACCCCGACACCCTGACAGTTCCTGGATCCTCGCCAAAAGTTTAGGAAAGACAACAAGAACTTCATCAGAGGTAGAGTTGTCAAAAACTCTGCACCACCTGCGTTGACAGGCCAACAGACCCTGGATCAGTTAAACGCTCTTGATCCAGATCCAGAGCGTCTAGGGTACTTCAAGGGGTATAATTCTAAGCACGCCTAGACTCACAAGACATGCTTACGGGATCTGCCTTACTTCAAAGATCTCCTTCTCCTTTGCCCACACAACATTGACGTGATGCACATTGAGAAGAATATCGCCGAGGCAATTTTTGGTACATTGTTCGTCATAGATGGGAAGTCAAAGGATAATACTAAGGCTAGAGTCGATCTGGAGGCGCTATGTGATAGGCTATTACAAAATTTGAAAGAACCGAAAGGAAAGCAGAACTGGACGAAGCCAAAGGCATGGTTCAATCTTGGAAGGCCAACTATGAGGGAAATTATCTTGTGGGTGAAAATGCAGTTGATCTTCCCCGATGGGTATGCAGCGAATCTAAAGAGGGGAGCCGGTCTTGATAAATTGAAGATATTTGGTCTCAAGAGTCATGATTGGCACATATGGATTGACCGGGTAATGCCGGTGATGTTGCGTGGCTTCATCCCTGAGGATGAATGGCTAGTACTGGTAGAACTCAGCTATTTCTTCCGTGTTCTTTGTGCGAAAGAACTATCGCCTGGCGTGCTAGAAGAAATGGAAGCGTTGGCGCTGGAGTTGATCTGCAAGTTAGAGAAGATCTTTCCACCGGGCTTCTTTAATCCAATGCAACATTTGATTTTGCATCTCCCGACCGAGGCAAGATTGGGGGGGCGTGCAAAATCGTTGGTGCTACCCAACTGAGAGGATGCAGAAGACGCTTTGAGAAAAATGTAAAAATAAACGTAGAATTGAAGCATCGATGGCTGAGGCATTCATCACTGAGGAGGCGACAAACTTCGTGACAGCACACTACGAAGCCAAAAATCGTCTTTTGCATAATCCGAAGCCTCGGTACAATGCTAACGACCCTAAAAAGGGTGGATCCAACCTCAGCCTATTCAAAGGGAATCTCGCACCAGCCAGTGTTTCAAATCCAGTATCTTTGGATAACGAAGAATGGCGGGCCAGTTGTATATCTTCAACAACCTGATAGAAGTGCGGCCGTACATCGAGTAAGTTCTCTGTACATTGTTTCGCAACTTCTATTTCCTTTGAACTGCTCTTATTCATGGATATTTCATACAGTTGATACATCGCCATATTCTCGTATGGAGCGGTGATCCAAAAGGATTCTGTCGAAGAGTATGAGCTTCTCGCAAAGCAAGGAGGCGGCTATCCCGGTTTCATCTCTTGGTTCAAACAAACGGTAATTTCTATTAGACAATTTCATTTCATTTGCTAATTTGTGCGTAATGCAACAATCCTTTCGTATTAAACTTGTAGGCTAATTCAGAGTCTATGGACGCCGAATTGAGACAAGTCGCTAATGGTTTTGACTATAAGGTCCGTTCATTTGACAAATACGACATCAATGGGTATCGCTTTCGTACCTATGGCAAAGAGCTATCTATGGCCGACCGAAAGTCTCCAAATTGTTGTGTATCTGCTATCGGCGAAGGAGGTACCGAGTATTATGGGAGAGTTGAAGCAATTTATGAACTTCTATTCTATGGTGAAAACCCACCGAATGTGGTAGTCTTCAAATGTTATTGGTTTCAGCCAAACGAGACTAGAAGGACTCATGAACATATAGGGCTAGTTGAAATCAACCAAAGCACCCATTTAGATGTTCCTGATGTCTATATTACGGCTCAACAGGCGACCCAAGTATTCTATCTACCGTGGGCCTGCCAAACTAATCCAAATCTGAAAGGTTGGGATGTCGTTTATGAAGTGCCGCCACGTGTTAGACTATCTCCCCCAAAGGAAGAGGATTATGAACCTCACATTAACCCAGACACATATGAAGGAGAATTCTTCCAAGAGACACGTCTTTCCAAAAAGCGTTTCAAGAACCGCTATACTTCACCCCAAAACATTGAAGTAGACAGCGACAGTGAATCCGACATCACCCCAGAGGAGGAACAAGAAGAGCCGGAACAAGAAGAGGTTACTGCTGCGGATGGCCTGTCAATGCTTGACCGATTACGTCAAGGTGGCCTTCCACATGTTGATGCCACTGAACCCTATGAGCCCGTCATTGATTATAATGATGATGATGATGATTATGCATTTATTGATGATACTGATCGAGATTATTAGTAGTGTCAGGTATTCAATTTTTTTACGTTGTACTTGATGATGATACACTTAAGTGATATACATATTATTATTCATGCCGGTATTTTTTTATGTTGTACTAATTTCGTTTACTCTTTGTCATGGCAGGTGTTGAAAGATGGTGGGTGCTGGTCAGGAGCGCTCTGAGGCCCCTTCTTCGTCGACACGTGGTGTGAGGTCTTCCATTCCACACGCACCTCTCCATCGAGCGTTGCTGGATAGTATGGCGACACCGCCGGGCCCTTCTTCATCGACCGCGGTGCCCAGCAGGGGACGAGGTAAGAAGAAGAGAGGAGCTGGAGCACGTGGTCGCGGGAGAGGACGTACGGTGACTGCTAGGGTGCCTTCCTCGCCGCCACCCCAGCTATTTCACCCGAGCACGTGACTGCTAGGGTGGACTCGTCCGAGGAGGAGGCTACACGGACTCTGGTCCACGAGCCTCTGATCCACGAGCCTTCGGCCCACGAGCCTCGGGTCGACGGGCCTTCGGCCCACGAGACCCCGGAGGAGCACATGTCTGGATGGGGTACCTGGCCGGATCAGACTGAGGAGCCGAGTGGCCATGCTGATGATGGCGGGGAGCCGACTGATATTGAGGAGGAGGGGGCGCCGTCTACCAGCGTGGTTGTACACGGCTCCAGTCCGTGCCGGCGACTGGCGAGCAGAGGTGGTTGATTTTCCCTGATGGGGAGAGGTAAGTGCATTTAATCTTTTTGTACCCTATGCATTCACGTTTCTTCAAATAACTAATGCGTTGGCCTTGTCATGCTGCAGGGGTTGGGACCACCATCATAGTGTCCGCCGGCCCAACTCCGTCCTTGGAGTTCTTTGTCGGCAAAACTTCCCGGGGTTTGTCACGTTGCCTGGTGAGGGTCGGCTTCCAGAGCTTGGATTGAGTTGGGAGCACTACTTGGCTGCCTCGGCCCGACCGGGTGAGATTATCGATGGTGTCTTGTGCAAGACGAGGGCAGACGTGGTGATCAGAAAGTTCTGGGTAATTTCTCCTTTACACAATTAAAAATCTTCAACTAGCTAGTTATTAATTGTACTAATCAATATTGTCTCATTTGATTGCAGACATTCTACAGGTGTGAGGAGGGATACGAGGAGGAAGTGGCAAATGTTATCGATAATGTCTGCAAGCGCCTACTACAGAACTTACGACACGAGGCTCGGGTGCAGGCTGTTCGAGACTACTACACCTCACGTGGTATCAAGAAGACCAAGCCGGCGTGCCGCGCAAAGTTCTTGAGTAAGGAGGAGTACATGAAGGTAATTCTTAAGGCCTTGTACTCACTTCCTTCATTTAGTAATTCATAGCCGTAGCGCTCAAGTTTCTATTTGCTAACTTAGGCCCCTCCGAGATGGTGTGCGGATCGGATGGATTGTTGGGAGGTGTTGGTCAATGAGTGGTGCTCAAAAGAATGGCTAGCCCTCCACAAAGAGGCCAAGGACAAACGTGCCCAAATGGAAGGTGTGCCACACCATCAAGGAAGCTCCAACTTATATCAGTTCGGGCGGAACTGGGTATGTGGTTTGCTTCATGATTCATGCAATTCATTCATCATGCTAGATTTAGCCCTTTAATCACTAATTTACTTTGTTTCTCTCTTTCAGGCACGCTACAATAAGGCGAATAAGGTGCCAGAGGTGTATGACCTGTATGCCATGGCCCACACTGCCTCTTACAAGAAAGTCAAGGCATTCTCTCCATCTGACCTCGATGATCCAAAGAACTTCACCAACATCTCCTCCCATGACAAGCTCGTGAAACATAGAGAACAGGGGAAGGCGAGGAAAGGGGAGGACTTTAACCCGAGCTAGGGTCCCATTGATACAGAGCTGTTGATGATATCTGGTGGCGGGAGGTCCCATGGCTCCATAGCCATGGGAGATGGACTTATCCGTTGTCCTAGCACTCTCCAGGAGATCAAGGCGCGCCAGTCGAGCTCCGCTCCTGAGATAAGGCCTCGTGAACGGCCAGTCCAACTCGCCTTCAAGGTTAGTTATACGTACTCAGCTACCTTTCTCCATTACATTGTGTGCGCTTCCATCAATGATTACAAATGGTCATGTGAGTGGTGTTGCAGGCTGCTATACAGAGTGAGAGAGATAGAACGGAGAAACTTCTGGCGGAGGCGGCGGAGAGGCAGCGGGAGTTGGAGAGGACGACAAAGATGTTGGAGGAGGAGAGGGCACGGAATGACATGCATGCAAGGGCTGTAGCGACAAGACCTCAAATGGTCCAATCTCTGTGCTCCGGTGTCATCCCTGAATCAGTAATGCTGACACCACACAGTACTTGAAGGATTTATAACAGAGTAGCAATCACACACTTATTACATCGAGTGTCTCAAAAGAGAACTTATTACAATAAATATGGCTTAAGGCCATCTAATAACGATAACAGCAGAAGGCTTGGAAGATAAGTGAGTCCATCAACTCCAATGGCATCACTGAGTATAGAACCACGACCTAAAGGCACCTTACTCGTCGTCTGAAAAGTCTGCAACATGAACGTTGCAGCCCGAAACGGGTTAGCACATGGAATATGCTGGCAATGTAACACATAGAGAGCAATGAAAGAATAAGGCTATACTACATGCATATTTGGCTGGTGGAAAGCTCTATGGTTACAGTTTTGAGTAAAGCCAATTTTTCCCTACTGCAAAGCAATACATTTTATTTAACTATCATGGTGGTTGTTAAACATTGAGAGTGTAGACACCCTCTCAATCCCAATTAAACATCATCATTAAAACCCAAAAAAATTAATTAGAGTAACATGATGAGATTCACATGATAACCCAAGTACCAGATACTCAAGATGTCCATAACCGGGGACACGGCTAACCATGATTAGTTTATACACTCTGCAGAGGTTTGCGCACTTTTCCCCACAAGACTCGATCTCCTCCGCTGGGATTCTCGCACTACATGGTGTTTGAGAAACGGATGACCGAGACATAGTTTTTCAGAAGCGCTCACACCTTACGAACGGGTAGACCGTAACACCTACTTTCCCCTACATCTGCTAGTCTACCACTGTAAGAGTTCGCACAACTTAGTCAACTATGCTAGAGCCCATAGTAGCTTGTGGCTGCACACGGAAGTTTCTAGTATGAATAATCTCATGATCCCTTTGAGCCTGGGTGGCGGTCCAAAAGAAAAATAGGAAATCGCTGGAATACCCAGGTGCCTCAATCCACCCAGATGTGTATTTAAGTTGTCACCTTAGATAAACCATTAATTTAACAAACTCACATCTGTCATCGATACACTCACCCAATCCACGTCTACTACCATAACATGGCATAATAAGCAAACGTAGAAGTAACTCCCAAAGGTTTGATAATAACAGGTAATAGGTACTACCTCATCTACTTCCCAAACCCACAATTTAATTAGATCCTAATCATGCAATGTGTGAGGGTTGATCTAATGCATTAAAAACCGGGTGTAGGAAGTATGATCAAAGTGTTACTTGCCTTGCTGATGATCCGCAAAACCTAGCGATTCGAAGTAGCACGCGGCGCACTCCGGGTACTCTATCGCAAACAAACAAGCATACAATAAGTAATCAACTAATGCACAGGTAAAACTCAAATAAGAGATCTAACCAGAAAGTTCAACTTAAGAACTCCGATTGGCAAAAAGAATCAAATCGAACGAAGCAACGAAAGACAAACGGCAAAAGAAACATGCTTCGTTTATTAATCTGGATCTAGGTCAAATTTTATAGAGGCGAAAACTTGTTTGAGTTGGTTAAACGGAAAGAGGGTTTCGACACGAAACTCCAGGCGCTTGAATCGCCTGATTCCGATAAACGAGCGAAAAGTTATACTAGAACGAACATCGGATCAGAAATCGCGATCACAAAAATCGCGGAATAAATCCGAGAAAAAGAAAAATGACGAACAGATTAACGAACGAACGTTCGTTATCTGGATATAAACGATGAACGCGTTCGTTAAAACGAATGAATGAGCGAACACTCGCTAATTAACCTAAACCGAGAAAAAAACGATCTATCAAAAAAACGAAACTAAAAAACCGAAAATAAACCGGACGGTTTTTCGAGGAAAACCGACGGTGGCGGCAAAGTCGACCTCGTCGGCGGCGGGCTCCGGCGGCGGCGGGCGGCGGCGCGGCAGCGGTGGCTGGCGGCGGCGGCTATCGGCGGCTGGGGCGGCGGGCGGCTCGGGCTAGGGTTTGGGACGGCGGCGGCTTTGGGCTGCTCGGGCCCCCGGGGTCGCGGTATATACAGGCCCCGGCCAGGGAGTCCTGGCCGGACACGGCCGTAGGCGGTTCGCTCCTTTTTTTCAAATTATTACGCGCAGAAAAACAAACAAAAGGAATACTAAACGGACTCCGAAAATCCTGAAATAAATTTTCCCCGGCTTCTAAAATCAAGCCGCATAGGATGAACATTTATTTGGGGCCTAAATGCAGTTGTGAAAAATGCGCATTTTTCCTAAATTCAATAAAATAGCAAATAAAACCAAAATAAAATCTTATTTGATTTTTTATTAAATCCTCAATATTTCTTTATTTTGGGAAAGTCATTTTATTCCCTCTCTCATATTTTTATAATAGAAATAATTGAAGATAAAATAAATAAAATCAAATGATCCTATCTTCAAAATTTGAGAAAACTCAAATATGAATATAACGAAATCCCCAACTCTCTCCGAGGGTCCTTGAGTTGCGTGAAATTTCTAGGATCAACCAAAATGCAATAAAATATGATATGCAAAGATGATCTAGTGTATAACATTCCAAATTGAAAATTTGGGATGTTACAAACCTACCCCCCTTAAGATGAATCGCACCCTCGAGATTCGGGTTGGCTAGAAAATAGGTGAGGGTGGTCCTTCAACAGATCTTCCTCTCGCTCCCAGGTGGCTTCATCCTCTATGTGGTGGCTCCACTGAACTTTGCAAAACTTGATAACCTTGCTGCGGGTGACTCGGCTGGCATATTCGAGAATCTTAACTGGTTTCTCCTCGTAGGTCAAATCACTGGCCAACTGAATCTCTTCCAGCGGCACTGTATCTTTTAGCGGTATATCAACCATCTCCGCATGGCACTTCTTCAACTGTGAAGCATGGGACACGTCGTGAACTCCTGACAATCCTTCGGACAATTCCAACTTATAAGCTACTTCTCCCATACGCTCCAAAACCTTGTATGGTCCTACAAAACGTGGCGCTAACTTTCCCTTAACTCCAAAGCGCTTAACTCCTCGAAGTGGAGATACTCGAAGATAAACTCGGTCTCCGACTTCGTAAACTGTCTCCTTGCGTTTAGAATCTGCGTAGCTCTTCTGCCTGGACTGGGCTACCTTGAGCCTATCGTGAATCAATTTCACCTTCTGTTCAGACTCCTTAATCAAATCTGGTCCAAACAATTGCCAGTCTCCAACTTCATCCCACGACAACGGGTCCTGCACCTCCTTCCATACAAGGCTTCGAAAGGGGCCATCTTCAAACTGGATCTATAACTATTGTTATAAGAGAACTCTGCATATGGCAAATTGTCGTCCCAACTAGATCCATAATCTAGTGCACAAGCTCTCAGCATATCCTCCAAAATCTGTTTGACTCTCTCGGTCTGTCCATCTGTCTACAGATGGAAAGTTGTACTGAACTCTAGCCTGGTACCCAAAGTTTCATGCAACTGATTCCAGAACTTTGAGGTAAACTGGGTTCCTCTATCTGATACAGTGCTCCTTGGGACTCCATGCAGACATACGATCCTGGTCATGTATATCTTTGCCAACTTGGCACTAGTATAGGTAGTCTTCACTGGAATGAAATGAGCTACCTTTGTCAAACGATTGACTACAACCCATATCGAGTCATAGCCTGAACGAGTTCTGGGAAATCCTGTAATAACATCCATGCCTAACTTATCCCACTTCCATTCGGGTATCGGCAATGGTTGTAGCAATCTCGCTGGCTTCTGATGCTCTGCCTTTACTCTTTGACATACATCACAAACTGCTACATACTCCGCAATATCCTTCTTCATTCCGATCCACCAGAAAGTATCCTTCAAATCCAAATACATCTTGGTATTTCCTGGGTGAATCGAATATGGTGAATCATGGGCCTCTTGCAGAATCAACTTCCTGATCATCGAATCATTAGGCACATAAACACGGTCTTCAAACCATAAGGTATTGTGCTCATCCTCAGGAAATCCTTTAGCTTTTCCTTTGCTCATTTTCTCCTTAATAGAAGCAATCTCCTTGTCAGTCCTTTGAGCTTCTCTGATCTTATCCATCAAAGTAGACTGAATCTCCAATGCCGCTACATAGCCTCTCGAGACTATCTCCAAACATAGCTCACGAAGATTTTCGGCTAACTCCCTTGGTAAATCTCCCGTCATTAGGGTGTTGACATGACTTTTATGGCTCAGTACATTGGCTACTACGTTAGCCTTTCCGGGGTGATAATGCAATCTCATATCATAATCCTTGATGAGCTCCAACCATCTCCTTTGCCCGAGATTCAACTCCTTCTGCATGAAAATATACTTCAAACTCTTGTGATCCATGTACACCTCACAATGGTTTCCAATGAGAAAATGTCTCCAAGTCTTCAACGCATGCACTACAGCTGCTAACTCCAAATCATGCGTGGCATAATTCAACTCATGAGGCTTAAGCTATCGTGAGGCATATGAAACAACTCTTCCTTCCTGCATAAGCACTGCCCCAAGTCCTTGACGTGAAGCGTCGGAATACACCTCATAATCCTTGTTCTGATCTGGCAAAATTAACACTGGTGATGTAACCAAACGTTTCTTCAACTCCTGGAAACTGGCCTCACATTCCTCGGTCCATATGAACTGGGTATCCTTCTTCAACAACCCCGTCATAGGCTTCGCAATCTTCGAGAAATTTTCAATGAATCTTCGGTAGTATCCTGCAAGTCCAAGAAAACTCCGGATCTCTCCAACTGTTGTTGGTGCTTCCCAATTTGTCACAGTGTCAACCTTGGTGGGATCTACTTCTACACCTTCTCCGAATATAACGTGTCCGAGAAATCCAACTTCCTTCAACCAAAATTTACATTTGCTAAACTTGGCATATAACCGATGTTCTCTGAATTTACCAAGTACGAAACGCAAATGCTCCTTATGCTCCTCTTCATTTTTCGAGTAAACCAGGATATCATCAATGAACACTACGACGAACTTATCCAAAAACTCCATAAATACTTTGTTCATCATGTTCATAAAATATGCAGGTGCGTTAGTCAGACCAAATGACATAACGGTATACTCGTATAGCCCATACCTGGTGGTAAAAGCCGTCTTAGGTATATCCTGTTCTCGAATCTTCAACTGATGGTATCCTGATCGCAGATCGATCTTGGAAAATACCTTAGCTCCTTGCAATCGATCAAACAGATCATTGATCATCGGTAGTGGGTACTTGTTCTTGATGGTTACTTCATTCAATCCTCGATAATCAACAACCATCCTTAATGATCCATCCTTCTTCTCCACTAGAAGTACTAGCGATCCCCAAGGCGAAGAACTTGGGCGGATATATCCTAGTAACTCCTTAATATGCTTCTTAATCTCTTCCAAATCCTTTGCTTGCATCCTATATGGTCTCTTAGATATTGGCCCTGTGCCTGGCAAAAGCTCAATCAAAAACTCAATATCTCTATCCGGTGGCATGCCTGGCAACTCCTCTGGAAATACATCAGGGAAATCCTTCACTACTGGCACTTCCTCCTGCACAACTCCTGTTAACGAATTTACTTGAGTCCTTTTAGGCACATGCCGGGATACATACTTGATCCTTCTTCCTTCTGGGGTGGTAAGCAAAATTTACTTACTGGCGCAATCGATGTTCCCTCCATACATCGATAGCCAATCCATACCCAGAAGTACATCCAAACCTTGTGATTCCAAAATGATTAAATCCGAGGGAACACATGCCTACCTATACTCAATGGCACTTGAAAACAACCTTGGCTGGTCATATACTCCGCTTCTGGTGAGCTTACTAACATAGGTGTTCTAAGAACTTTGGTGGGTAGGTTATACTTATCCACAAATCCCCTTGATATGTATGAATGCGATGCACCAGTATCGAAAAGAATGATTGTAGTAAATGACTTAACCAAAAACTTACTGATTACTGCATCTGGCTGCTCTTCAACCTCCTCCACGTTAACGTGGTTCACCTGTCCCCTATTGAAAGGGTTCGGCTTCTTCCCAGAGCTTCCATTGCCATTTCCATTCTGAGATTCAGGACATTCATTGGCATAATGTCCGGTCTTCTGGCACTTAAAGCAAGTGACTTGGCTTAGGTCTCTCTTGGCTGGGGTTGATGGGTTGGTACGGTTCTGGCCGTTGCTTCCTCCATTCCCATTACCATTCTTGGGGCCATTATGATTGTGAGAGCTACCTCCTCCATGAGTATGCTGAAAATGTCCTCCCGGTCTAGGGGTAAAACGTGGCTTCTACTGAGCTCCTGAATTGTACTTCCCTTGTCCATACTTCCTCTTGCGATTCTCAATATCCTGCTGCTTCCCTTCAATCATAAGAGCATGATCTACCAACTCCTGGTAGTTGTTGAAGGTTTCTACCATCAACTGCATTCTCAACTCATCATTCATTCCTTCCAGAAACTTCTCCTGCTTAGCTGCATCCGTAGCAACGTCATCTGGGGCATAACGTGCTAACTTACTAAAGTCCTCCACATACTGGCCAACTGTCCGTCCTCCTTGGCGCAAGTTGCGAAACTCACGCTTCTTCATGGCCATAGCTCCTGCTGAAACATGGGCAGTACGGAAAGCTTGCTGAAACTGGTCCCATGTGCTAGTGTCGATAGGGAAAGTGGTTGTGAAATTCTCCCACCATGAGGTTGCGGGTCCGTCAAGCTGATGTGCGGTAAACTTCACCTTTTCCGTATCTATGCATCCGGCTGTGGTCAACTCCCTTGCTGTCTTGCGGAGCCAATCATCTGCTACTATAGGCTCGGTGCTACTGGAGAACACAGGCGGATTCAGCCTAAGAAAATGGGCTAAGTGATCAACAGGTGGTGGTGGTGGTGGGTTGTTGTTGTTCCCCTGATTCTGATTCTGGACTAGCAACTGCATCAACGTATTCTGTTGTTGGATCAACTGAGCGAGCTCCGGTGGGAAGCTAAATCCGGGGTCATGTATCGGAGGCATCTGAGGGTTTAGAAAAGATGAGAGTTAAGAATAGAGAGGGGTCTAGAGAGAAAACACTACCCATATGCACATGAGGCAAAAGAAAACAATTCACTTCATTCAATCAAACAAGGGCATACAATCGATCTAACTATCGCAAAAGTGCTCGGACTACTATATTTACATGGTGGACTTCTACTACTATTGGGATGGTCTACTAGAAATGTTCTTCGGTTGCAGACTCCATGATATCTGCTCCAGCTTCATCAACATAGTCATCATCGCTATCATCTGTATCCGAGTCGGTGTCGTCGACGATGATGTAGTCTTCCGGGGGAATCTCCTTGGGTTCTTCGTCTTCTTCTACTGGTGTAGGTCCTCCCATAAATATTCTGATCTTCATTGTTAGGTCGGCATTCTTATCCACTAGTACTTCGATTTCCTCTTCATAATCTTCACGTGTAGACTTGAGTTCTTCCTCCAGTTCCTTGATTCTTGTCCTTGCCTTCTTCAGATCTATCATGTCTGCGCACATCTGGTTCTCCTGACGTCGAATGTGCTGGTTTAACTCCTGGGTAAAAGCTGCAATTGATCTGTCCTTCTTGGTGTTAATCATCTCCTAGTGCTCATCTCGGCGCCCACAAATCTGGTAGATAGTATCCTTGAGATCATTGCGGTAAACTTCTCCAATGCGTCCCATGGCGATGTGCGCTGCCATGCTCTTTCCTAGACTCCGGGTTGGTGCATCAAAGGAGAACTCTATGGGCTCAGTGACTGGCATGAACGTCCTTCCTGGAACTTGAACTTGAATCATCCAGCGCTCCTCTTCAGGTAAAGTGGCGTTGTAGGTTCCGGTGAAGCTTGGTACTCCTATGTTGAGATATCTAGTGACTTCCTTCAAGTGACGTCCAAAGGGTGTATCTTCATTCGGTTGCGTAAACGTGTTCCTTGCATCCGCCATCCTAAAAGAGTAGAAAAGATGAGGAGTCAGAATGAGAAGAGTGAGTGGTGATCTAGGGCTTTAGCTTAGTGGTCGTGTCCTACAGTCAGCGCGTGCCTTGATACCATCTTGTAGCGACCAGACCTCAAACGGTCCAATCTCTGTGCTCCGGTGTCATCCCTGGATCAGTAATGCTGACACCACACAGTACTTGAAGGATTTATAATAGAGTAGCAATCACACACTTATTACATCGAGTGTCTCAAAAGAGAACTTATTATAATAAATATGGCTTAAGGCCATCTAATAACGATAACATCGGAAGGCTTGGAAGATAAGTGAGTCCATCAACTCCAACGGCATCACTGAGTATAGAACCACGACCTAAAGGCACCTTACTTGTCGTCTGAAAAGTCTACAACATGAACGTTGCAGCCCGAAACGGGTTAGCACATGGAATATGCTGGCAATGTAACACATAGAGAGCAATGAAAGAATAAGGCTATACTACATGCATATTTGGCTGGTGGAAAGCTCTATGGTTATAGTTTTGCGTAAAGCCAATTTTTCCCTACTGCAAAGCAATACATTTTATTTAACTATCATGGTGGTTGTTAAACATTGAGAGTGTAGACACCCTCTCAATCCCAATTAAACATCATCATTAAAACCCCAAAAAATTAATTAGAGTAACATGATGAGATTCACATGATAACCCAAGTACTAGATACTCAAGATGTCCATAACCGGGGACACGGCTAACCATGATTAGTTTATACACTCTGCAGAGGTTTGCACACTTTTCCCCACAAGACTCGATCTCCTCCGCTGGGATTCTCGCACTACATGGTGTTTGAGAAACGGATGACCGAGACATAGTTTTTTAGAAGCGCTCACACCTTACGAATGGGTAGACCGTAACACCTACTTTCCCGTACATCTGCTAGTCTACCACTGTAAGAGTTCGCACAACTTAGTCAACTATGCTAGAGCCCATAGTAGCTTGTGGCTGCACACGGAAGTTTCTACTATGAATAATCTCATGATCCCTTTGAGCCTGGGTGGCGGTCCAAAAGAAAAACAGGCAATCGCTGGAATACCCAGGTGCCTCAATCCACCCAGATGTGTATTTAAGTTGTCACCTTAGATAAACCATTAATTTAACAAACTCACATCTGTCATGCATACACTCACCCAATCCATGTCTACTAGCATAGCATGGCATGGCATAACAAGCAAACGTAGAAGTAACTCCCAAAGGTTTGATAATAACAGGTAATAGGTACTACCTCATCTACTTCTCAAACCCACAATTTAATTGGAACCTAATCATGCAATGTGTGAGGGTTGATCTAATGCAATAAAAACTGGGTAACAGGAAGTATGATCAAAGTGTTACTTGCCTTGCCGATGATCCACAAAACCTAGCAATTCGAAGTAGCAAGCGGCGCACTCCTGTTGTAACGCCCCAAGACCGGAGCTTCAGATGCCTTCCAGGGTTTCCGAGATTCGTTGTTGATTTGTTTCGTCGGTTGCATTCATCTCTGCATCATGTGCATTGCATCATGTCATCATGCCATCATATCATTAATTGTTGCAACTCAACTAAATAAATCGTATGGATGTTCGGTCCATTTAAATTGAGGGAATTCACAGGGTGAGTTCTCTTTATAACATATCCTCCCGATATTAGTGGAGCTATTATAAAAATTATCCATTCTTTTGGAATCACCTAAAACACACTTGCAAATTTCCCCATGCCTTTGTTATCTCGCTGCTTGACCTCGAACCTTGCCATTTATTCTTTCATCATTTTCCAGAACTCTACCAAAATTCTCAACATTTTTGGAAACTCCTAGAACCTACCCTAGTTCAAACCTTTTGAATCAAATTCAAAGAAATTTGAATTTATTCTTTCAATCTTGGTCTTTCCTAATTTTCTCGGACCTAACATACTTTTGTGAGTTCGGGAAATTTATTCGCGAGTCCAACTTTGCTCCCTAAACCCCCTCTTCATTTCTTTTTCTTCTCTTGTTTTCTGTTAAAGAAATAATAGATGAGAGAGGGAGTGGAGAGCCCAGCAGCCTCCCTCTCCTCTGGGCCGGCCAGCCAGGCCACCCTGCTCCCCTCGGCCCACCATAGGCCCAACCGGCACCCTCACTACCTAACCCTAGCCCGATCTCCCTTTCCCTCGACCCCAACACCAGCGCCGCCACCCCTCGTCCTTCCCGATTCCCCCTCGTCTCTCCTCTTGTCCCGCTGCTCGCGCCGCTAGGAAGGAGCACCCGCGCTCGATGCCTCTGCCCGATCCCATCTCACGCTCGACCTCTCCCTCTCGCCTCGCTGCTCTGCCGCCCCTCTGCTCCTGCTTCCTCTCTAGTAGGCCGCCGCCCTACGCCAGCGAGCACGACACCCTTCGTGCGGCCCCCTTCCTACGTTTCTGCCCTTCCCCGCGCCTTTTGCTGCCTTCCTTGCCTCGCTGCTTGCCCGCGGGCCATGCTGCCTGATGCCGGCGACCAGCGCCGCCGTGGCCGCCCCCTCACACGCCCGCCTTAGCGCCTCCTCCCGCCTTCGCCTCCCTCTCCTGCATGATCGCCCTAGGCTCCTCAGGAAGCCGCGCCACCCGTCTCTGGCCATGGCTCCAGCGAGAACCGGGCAGCCCCACGCCAGAGCCGTCGTTTCTGCTGCTGCCGTGGTTTCCCACGACAGACGAAACGGGCATGCCGCCTCCCCGCCATGGTGTCGTGCCCCTGTTCATCATCGTGGTCACCGCGACCCCTTTGTTGGCCGCCAAGACTGCCATGTTGCTGCCCCGTGCGAGACCGTCAAGTACCACGATAGACCGCGAGCTCCACGGATCCGCCAAGTACCTCGACGTTCGATGCCGAAAACGGTCACCGAACCGGGAAACGCCAAGTACTAGGTCAACGAGGACCGCCAAGTTCGTCTTCCGCCGTCTCCGAAATCGCCAAGTTCCACGACGAAATGAGTACCACTACCGCCGTTGAAGGCCATCAAGTGAACATCTACCGACGACGTGTACGACCTACTTCGTGAACGTGCACTACGCCCGGAGGCATCGGATCCGGCAAGTCCAACAACGACTATGCACAACTATCGGCGACCACGAACGTCTACGAAACATGTACCACGACCATCGCGGAAGACCCCGTGGATATCAAGTTCCGTGTCGTGACCCCGAACATCTACGGACATGAACCACTACTTCCCTCGATGATCCATGAACGCCTACTTCCCTCTACGAACGAGAGCCGTCCCCTTTGCACGCTCCGAAGGTATAACCCCGAGACGACGTCCGTGAACGAATTCTTGCGATGTTTGAGATGCACCCGTTGTCTGCACCGTGTCCGAGTTGTCACTTGCTCGGTCCTCTTTGTTTGCCGCTAACCCGTGGGAATCCGGTAACCGGGAGCACCCCACCGTTTATCGCATGACCCGCATCCGCACACTTCTCCTTTGCATCGGTATCTCAATCGAGTTACCGGGAACTGGAACATTGCCGTGACACCATTTCGTTATCATTGCTGTGGCACCCCTTTTGTTTCCGCCACGATGACAAATGCTTCTTAATGCTCTTGTCAACTTTTAATAAAATTGCATAAACTTGAACATGCCATCCGCATCATGTTAACAACTTTATGTTTAAAATTGTTGTTGCACCAAATTGATAAATGCATATGGGGATTTACCGGAATTGTTGTTCGTTGCTTCCGGCCTCATTTAAACTTGACTAGATAGGTAGTTTTACTTTGCTTCACCCTCTTGCCATGCTAACAACATTTAATATTGTTGGGTACATAAACAAGATCGAACTAAATAAGTCACGTGGTGTTTCGTCAATATGCAACGGAGTTGCATATTGAGCTCCACTTAACTTGTAGTATTGTTTGTTGCACTTTTCCATGCCATGCCTCATTAAACCGGACATGCATCATACTTGTTTGTGCATCATGCCATGATTATGTGTTAGATTGTTTACTATGTTGTATGCTTCTTTTCCGGTGTTGCTTCTTCGGGTTGGTTCCGTTAACGTCGCGTTTGTGAGGACCCGTTCATCTACGTCCGTTTGTCTTCTTCATGGACGCGTTCTTCTTCCTTGCGGGTTTTCAGGCAAGATGATCATACGCTCGAAATCACTTCTATCTTTGCTTGCTTAGTTGCTCGCTCTTTTGCTATGCCTATGCTGCGATACCCACCACTTGCTTATCATGCCTCCCATATTGTCGAACCAAGCCTCTAACCCACCTTGTCCTAGCAAACCGTTGATTGGCTATGTTACCACTTCGCTCAGCCCCTCTTATAGCGTTGTTAGTTGCAAGTGAAGATTGAAGTTTGTTCCTTGTTGGAACGTGCAGATGTTGTTCTTTGTTGGACCATGTTTACTTGTTGGGATATCACTATATATCTTAATTAATTAATGCATCTATATACTTGGTAAAGGGTGGAAGGCTCGGCCTTATGCCTAGTGTTTTGTTCCACTCTTGCCGCCCTAGTTTCCGTCATATCGGTGTTATGTTCCCGGATTTTGCGTTCCTTACGCGGTTGGGCTATAATGGGAACCCCTTGACAGTTCGCCTTAAGTAAAGCTTTTCCAGCAATGCCCAACATTGGTTTTTCCATTCGCCACCTAGCCGTTTTCTTCCCTTGAGTCGGCCGGCTCAAGGGTCATCATTATTTTAACCCCCCCGGGCCAGTGCTCCTCTGAGTGTTGGTCCAACCTGTCAGCTACCGGTGGCCACCAGGGGCAACTCTGGGCTGGCCTACCCGTACCTAGGACAATCTGAGTGTGCCCTGAGAAAGAGATATGTGTAGCTCCTATCGGGATTTGTCGGCACATTCGGGCGGTGTTGCTGGTTTAGTTTTACCCTGTCGAAATGTCTTGTTGTACCGGGATACCGAGTCTGATCGGAATGTCTCGGGTGCAGGTCTATTCCTTCGTTGACCGTGAGAGCTTGTGATGGGCTAAGTTGGGACACCCTGCAGGGATTTGAATTTTCGAAAGCCGTGCCCGCGGTTATGGGCAGATGGGAATTTGTTAACGTCCGGTTGTAGAAAACCTAAAGTCGACCTTAATTAAAATGAATCAACCGCGTGTGTAACCGTGATGGTCTCTTTCCGGCGGAGTCCGGGAAGTGAACATGGTTGTTGGAGTTATGCTTGACGTAGGTTGTTCTAGGATCACTTCTTGATCATAGTTTCTCGACCGTGCTTTGTCGTCTCTTCTCGCTCTCTTTTGCGAACAGGTTAGCCACCATATATGCTAGTCGCTTGCTGCAGCTCCACATATTATCTTTACCTTACCCATAAGCTTAAATAGTCTTGATCGCGAGGGTGCGAGATTGCTGAGTCCCCGTGGCTCACAGATACTTCCAAAACCAGCTTGCAGGTGCCGATGAGACCGTGCAGATGACGCAACCCAGCTTAGGAGGAGCTCGATGAAGATCTTGTCCTTTGTTTTGTTTCATTTTAGTTGATCAGTAGTGGAGCCCAGTTGGGGTCGACCGGGGACCTTGTCGCATTTGGGGTTCTTCTTTTATTTTGGTTCCGTAGCCGGACCATGAGTGTATTTGGATGATGTAATGTTTATTCATGTAATTGTGTGAAGTGGCGAGTGTAAGCCAACTATGTAATCTCTTTCCCTTATTATATTACATGGGTTGTGTGAAGATTACCTCACTTGCGACATATGCCTTCAATGCGATTATGCCTCTAAGTCGTGCCTCGACACGTGGGAGATATAGTCGCATCGAGGGTGTTACAAGTTGGTATTAGAGCCTTCCCCGACCTTAGGCGCCCCATTGCTTGATCATTTTTAGCGGCCGAGTTGTGTCTAGAAAAATGTTTTGAGTCATTTAGGAATTATATATCGGAGAATTTAGGAATTATTTTTACTTCCCAGTCTCCTCATCGCTCTGGTAAGGCATCCTGACGTAGAGTTTTGACTCTTCTCTTCTCAAATTTCACTAAAAAAAATTTTAGGATCACGCGGGTATCTTGGAATCGTTCCGATGGTTTTATGATGAGAACATTGTCTTGGTGCCTCCTGTCAGGGGTTTAGTGGAAGTGTCCCGGGGAGTTGAGCTCTGAGGTGTTGTCGTCATAATTTTATCGTTGCAGTTCTGGAATACCTGAGTTTAGTACGCCGACATCGAAAATCTCTTTTATACAGTTCGTTGGTGAGATAACCTCGACGCCACCCAGTACTGGGGCGGGAGTTCGGGAGTATTGCCATAACTTGTATAACGGATGCTTTTCGAAGGTTGAGGTAGATGATTTCCGAAGGTTTCTTGGTTATGTGTTGAAGGATGGATACAACTGGATGTAGGATTTGCTAGATTTGGGTGAGATATTATGCTTCCCCTGTATCCCCAACACCTGATTGCATAACCGGGAAAATTACAGGAGTTTCATAAGTGGGAATTCAAGTAGCTCTTAGGAAATCTTTCCGACAGATGTATAATATGAAATTGGGGTTCGACGTCTAGTGGTCCGCCTATTCACGGTCGGTTTTACAGTGGTCTCGTTGTGTCTTAAAGAGTCCTTGGCTATGCCGACTCGGGGATGCTTCGTATGTCATGTGCACTGCCTTGTACATGATGGTGCTGTACGATCGAGCCCGTGTAGGCCCCACCATGAAAACTTCGGACGAAATCTCTATCATATGTTTGTTCCGGCTTATTCTGCAAGCCAATCCTTTGTTTTTGTTTTGAGTTGTGGTATTCGAGTTGCTTCAATGACAAATGTTGATTCCATACCTTCCCCTCATATTTCTATGCGAATACTAATCCTTCTCGATTATCGAGTTTCTCATTTTAATTTCTTTTCAACCGGTGTGTCTCTCCTCAAGTGGATCCGATCATTTCAACATCTGCAAGATCAAGTATCAGCTCTCTCAACGGCGTTCGTTTCATCCATCTCCAAGTTGTCTTTCTTTTTCCCACCCTCCCTCCCTTTTCGTTTCTTCGAGGACCCAGATTTCTTCATCGGGTATCCATTCAATTCATGTGAAGTCACTCCATTCTTTTTCGTCAATATTCTTACCCGGTGGTTCTCAAGGAGATGTTCTACTAGTTCGTCATTCTTCATTCTTTTCTTCTCCGGTGGAACCAATTCAAGCTTTCGGTGTTGATCATATCTTTTTCCTTGTTTCAAATATCTTCTCATGCCGGTGCACCTCATCTTCATTCAGTTCTCACCATTTAATTGTTCCGGAGTGCTCAAGATATCTCAGAAGATTCGTGTTTTCCACTCTGCATTCATTCAAGATCTTTCGAGGTTGTTATCTCATTCAAGCCATTTAATTCAACCGGTGTTTTCTCTCAAATCATCTCAACGGTGTATCTTTCGAGTGGGCCCTAACCCACAGGTTTTTCCCAGGATCTTACCTGACTCTTCTAATTCTCCCGGAGCTTTTCATATTCATCTCAAAGTTTGACGTAAGTATGATTTGTCATCAGCCAAATGTCTTTCTCTAAGATCTCTCAAATCCTTTTTTTTCATCGTTGGTTCAACCTTTCTAATTGGCATTCCAGAGTGCCTCAGCAATTTATGGTGGTGTTTCTCATCGTCATTCTCGGATTTTGAAGACCAAAGAAGAGTTTTACCTCCATATCTTATATGTTCTCATAGAGATTCGTGATTCTAGTTCGAGGCCATCCTCTCATAATTGTTTTTGATTGTGAGAAGTCCTTTCACCTATCTGGAATCCATCAACTCAGACTTGTTCATTCTCAGCTTTCAGCTCTCGTTCCCCAAATCTCACCGGTGCATCATTCAATATTCTTTAATCAGCGCGTGATCTCTTCATTTCAGTTGTATCTAAATTCTCTCAAGTATCTTCGTTCATTTAAAATTCTTCTAGGTGTTCCTTTATCTTTTCTTCGTTCATTTTCATTTCTTACGGTGGTTCTTCCAAATTTCTCTTCCTTATCAATTTATTCGTTGTCAATCCTACCGGTGGTTCATAGAAGACCTTCCCAAGTTTGCGCTATATCTCTCTTAATCCTTCCAACGGGAATAAGTTGTTTGCAATCCGTTGTTTGTCATCAATTTAAATTGGTGAAGGATACGCATAATATAATTCTTATTCTTGTTTCATCCTAATGATTAATTCTTATTCCGGAGGCCCTTCAAACTCTCGGTTTCATTTGTTTCATCTTCTCTTTTCCCGGAGTCCAACCTCTTTCAATTATATTATCACGGAGATCTCTATCTAAATCATTGCGAGGCTTCAATCTTATTCTTTTCATCATTCAATTATTTTGGATAATTCTGTTATTACCAGAGTTCTTAATGAAGGTTCTACATGATGTTTCATCAGGGATTTAATTCATTCTCGAAGTGTTCATCGACATTCTTTTCTAAGAAGCTCAAGCTTTCTTCATATGGTAATCCAGAGTGCAATTCTTTCTTCTGTATCATTGGAGGTGGTATTATGTCATTCTTGATAATTTGAATTCATGTTTCATGATTCACATGTTGTCATGAACGAGATATTTTAAATCCATCAACCTCTTCGTTGGAATTATCTTGGGTTATATTTCACATAAAGCCTTCTCTAAGGTTTGTTGCTTTTATGGTGCTTATAAAGGACCCAAGTTCTTCTTTATCCTCCCGGTGAAATACGTTCTCGTCTCCTTGGTCATACCAATCCAATTCTTTTTCCCGTGAGTGGCAGGTTTTCACCTCATAATTTGAGATGTATCCCATAAGACCATATCAAGCTTATTCTTTTCGTTGTTGGATTCCCAACAACTCCGTTCGACCTTTCTCCTAAAGATGCCTTGTCGAGCTCTTTTGTGGTAGATTTTGGCATTTTCTTCTCCATTCTCCTATTTCAATGATCTAACTTCTATTCTTTTCTTCTTGAGACATTGCGATGTTTCGTCTTTTCGTTTTGTCAGGATCATGTTATTTTCTTGGTTTATCCATTTAACCGGAGTGTTCTGCCCCTTTTGCTCAAGCTCATTCAATTTATCAAGTCTTCATCTCTTTTCAACCGAAGTGCTACCCGAATCGGTTCTTTCTTATTCCTCTTTCTTAACGGAGTGTTTTCAGCTTCGATCATCTCCGTTGTATTCTTTTCTCGATTTGGCTTAACCTTTTCAAGGTTCGTGGTTTCACTCATTGGTCAAAGAAGCAACTTAGTTTTACCTCTCCTCTCTTCCTTCCGTTGTTTCCCTGGTGCCATTCTAGATCTCGGGACGAGATCCTCTCGTAGTGGTGGAGTGTTGTAACGCCCCAAGACCGGAGCTTCAGATGCCTTCCAGGGTTTCCGAGATTCGTTGTTGATTTGTTTCGTCGGTTGCATTCATCTCTGCATCATGTGCATTGCATCATGTCATCATGCCATCATATCATTAATTGTTGCAACTCAACTAAATAAATCGTATGGATGTTCGGTCCATTTAAATTGAGGGAATTCACAGGGTGAGTTCTCTTTATAACATATCCTCCCGATATTAGTGGAGCTATTATAAAAATTATCCATTCTTTTGGAATCACCTAAAACACACTTGCAAATTTCCCCATGCCTTTGTTATCTCGCTGCTTGACCTCGAACCTTGCCATTTATTCTTTCATCATTTTCCAGAACTCTACCAAAATTCTCAACATTTTTGGAAACTCCTAGAACCTACCCTAGTTCAAACCTTTTGAATGAAATTCAAAGAAATTTGAATTTATTCTTTCAATCTTTGTCTTTCCTAATTTTCTTGGACCTAACATATTTTTGTGAGTCCGGGAAATTTATTCGCGAGTCCAACTTTGCTCCCTAAACCCCCTCTTCATTTCTTTTTCTTCTCTTGTTTTCTGTTAAAGAAATAATAGATGAGAGAGGGAGTGGAGAGCCCAGCAGCCTCCCTCTCCTCTGGGCCGGCCAGCCAGGCCACCCTGCTCCCCTCGGCCCACCATAGGCCCAACCGGCACCCTCACTACCTAACCCTAGCCCGATCTCCCTTTCCCTTGACCCCAACACCAGCGCCGCCACCCCTCGTCCTTCCCGATTCCCCCTCGTCTCTCCTCTTGTCCCGCTGCTCGCGCCGCTAGGAAGGAGCGCCCGCGCTCGATGCCTGTGCCCGATCCCATCTCATGCTCGACCTCTCCCTCTCGCCTCGCTGCTCTGCCGCCCCTCTGCTCCTGCTTCCTCTCTAGTAGGCCGCCGCCCTACGCCGGCGAGCACGACGCCCTTCGTGCGGCCCCCTTCCTCCATTTCTGCCCTTCCCCACGCCTTTTGCTGCCTTCCTCGCCTCGCTGCTTGCCCGCGGGCCACGCGGCCTGATGCCGGCGACCAGCGCCGCCGTGGCCGCCCCCTCACACGCCCGCCTCAGCGCCTCCTCCCGCCTTCGCCTCCCTCTCCTGCATGATCACCCTAGGCTCCTCAGGAAGCCGCGCCACCCGTCTCTGGCCATGGCTCCAGCGAGAACCGGGCAGCCCCACGCCAGAGCCGTCATTTCTGCTGCTGCCGTGGTTTCCCGCGACAGACGAAACGGGCACGCCGCCTCCCCGCCATGGTGTCGCGCCCCTGTTCATCATCGTGGTCACCGCGACCCCTTTGTTGGCCGCCAAGACTGCCATGTTGCTGCCCCGTGCGAGACCGTCAAGTACCACGACAGACCGCGAGCTCCACGGATCCGCCAAGTACCTCGACGTCCGATGCCGAAAACGATCACCGAACCGGGAAACGCCAAGTACTAGGTCAACGAGGACCGCCAAGTTCGTCTTCCGCCGTCTCCGAAATCGCCAAGTTCCACGACGAAATGAGTACCACTACCGCCGTTGAAGGCCATCAAGTGAACATCTACTGATGACGTGTACGACCTACTTCGTGAACGTGCACCACTACGCCCGGAGGCATCGGATCCGACAAGTCCAACAACGACTATGCACAACTATCGGCGACCACGAACGTCTACGAAACATGTACCACGACCTTCGCGGAAGACCCCGTGGACATCAAGTTCCGTGTCGTGACCCCGAACATCTACGGACATGAACCACTCCTTCCCTCGATGATCCGTGAACGCCTACTTCCCTCTACGAACGAGAGCCGTCCCCTTTGCACGCTCCGAAGGTATAACCCCGAGACGACGTCCGTGAACGAATGCTTGCGATGTTTGAGATGCACCCGTTGTCTGCACCGTGTCCGAGTTGTCACTTGCTCGGTCCTCTTCGTTTGCCGCTAACCCATGGGAATCCGGTAACCGGGAGCACCCCACCGTTTATCGCATGACCCGCATCCGCACACTTCTCCTTTGCATCGGTATCTCAATCGAGTTACTGGGAACCGGAACATTGCCGTGACACCATTTCGTTATCATTGCTGTGGCACCCCTTTTGTTTCCGCCACGATGACAAATGCTTCTTAATGCTCTTGTCAACTTTTAATAAAATTGCATAAACTTGAACATGCCATCCGCATCATGTTAACAACTTTATGTTTAAAATTGTTGTTGCACCAAATTGATAAATGCATATGGGGATTTACCGGAATTGTTGTTCGTTGCTTCCGGCCTCATTTAAACTTGACTAGATAGGTAGTTTTACTTTGCTTCACCCTCTTGCCATGCTAACAACATTTAATATTGTTGGGTACATAAACAAGATCGAACTAAATAAGTCACATGGTGTTTCGTCAATATGCAACGGAGTTGCATATTGAGCTCCACTTAACTTGTAGTATTGTTTGTTGCACTTTGCCATGCCATGCCTCATTAAACCGAACATGCATCATACTTGTTTGTGCATCATGCCATGATTATGTGTTAGATTGTTTACTATGTTGTATGCTTCTTTTCCGGTGTTGCTTCTTCGGGTTGGTTCCGTGAACGTCGCGTTTGTGAGGACCCGTTCATCTATGTCCGTTTGTCTTCTTCATGGACGCGTTCTTCTTCCTTGCGGGTTTTCAGGCAAGATGATCATACCCTCGAAATCACTTCTATCTTTGCTTGCTTAGTTGCTCGCTCTTTTGCTATGGCTATGCTGCGATACCCACCACTTGCTTATCATGCCTCCCATATTGTCGAACCAAGCCTCTAACCCACCTTGTCCTAGCAAACCGTTGATTGGCTATGTTACCGCTTCGCTCAGCCCCTCTTATAGCGTTGTTAGTTACAGGTGAAGATTGAAGTTTGTTCCTTGTTGGAACGTGCAGATGTTGTTCTTTGTTGTACCATGTTTACTTGTTGGGATATCACTATATATCTTAATTAATTAATGCATCTATATACTTGGTAAAGGGTGGAAGGCTCGGCCTTATGCCTAGTGTTTTGTTCCACTCTTGCCGCCCTAGTTTCCGTCATATCGGTGTTATGTTCCCGGATTTTGCGTTCCTTACGCGGTTGGGCTATAATGGGAACCCCTTGACAGTTCGCCTTAAGTAAAGCTTTTCCAGCAATGCTCAACATTGGTTTTACCATTCGCCACCTAGCCGTTTTCTTTCCCTTGAGTCGGCCGGCTCAAGGGTCATCATTATTTTAACCCCCCCGGGCTAGTGCTCCTCTAAGTGTTGGTCCAACCTGTCAGCTACCGGTGGCCACCAGGGGCAACTCTGGGCTGGCCTACCCGTACCTAGGACAATCTGAGTGTGCCCTGAGAAAGAGATATGTGCAGCTCCTATCGGGATTTGTCGGCACATTCGGGCGGTGTTGCTGGTTTAGTTTTACCCTGTCGAAATGTCTTGTTGTACCGGGATACCGAGTCTGATCGGAATGTCTCGGGTGGAGGTCTATTCCTTCGTTGACCGTGAGAGCTTGTGATGGGCTAAGTTGGGACACCCTGCAGGGATTTGAACTTTCGAAAGCCGTGCCCGCGGTTATGGGTAGATGGGAATTTGTTAATGTCCGGTTGTAGAAAACCTAAAGTCAACCTTAATTAAAATGAATCAACCGCGTGTGTAACCGTGATGGTCTCTTTCCGGCGGAGTCCGGGAAGTGAACATGGTTGTTGGAGTTATGCTTGACGTAGGTTGTTCTAGGATCACTTCTTGATCATAGTTTCTCGACCGTGCTTTGCCGTCTCTTCTCGCTCTCTTTTGCGAACAGGTTAGCCACCATATATGCTAGTCACTTGCTGCAGCTCCACATATTACCTTTACCTTACCCATAAGCTTAAATAGTCTTGATCACGAGGGTGCGAGATTGCTGAGTCCCCGTGGCTCACAGATACTTCCAAAACCAGCTTGCAGGTGCCGATGAGACCGTGCAGATGACGCAACCCAGCTCAGGAGGAGCTCGATGAAGATCTTGTCCTTTGTTTTGTTTCATTTTAGTTGATCAGTAGTGGAGCCCAGTTGGGGTCGATCGGGGACCTTGTCGCATTTGGGGTTCTTCTTTTATTTTGGTTCCGTAGTCGGACCATGAGTGTATTTGGGTGATGTAATGTTTATTCATTTAATTGTGTGAAGTGGCGAGTGTAAGCCAACTATGTAATCTCTTTCCCTTATTATATTACATGGGTTGTGTGAATATTACCTCACTTGCGACATATGCCTTCAATGCGATTATGCCTCTAAGTCGTGCCTCGACACGTGGGAGATATAGTCGCATCGAGGGTGTTACAGGGTACTCTATCGCAAACAAACAAGCATAAAATAAGTACTCAACTAATGCATAGGTAAAACTCAAATAAGAGATCTAACCAAAAAGTTCAACTTAAGAACTCCGGTTGGCAAAAAGAATCAAATCGAACGAAGCAACGAAAGACAAACGGCAAAAGAAACAAGTTTCGTTTACTAATCTGGATCTAGGTCAAATTTTATAGAGGCAAACACTTGTTTGAGTTGGTTAAACGGAAAGAGGGTTTCGAGACGAAAGTCCAGGCGCTTGAATCGCCTGATTCCGATAAACGGGCGAAAAGTTATACTAGAACGAACATCGGATCAGAAATCGCGATCAGAAAAATCGCGGAATAAATCCGAGAAAAAGAAAAACGACGAACAGATTAACGAACGAATGTTCGTTATCTGGATCTAAATGATGAACGCGTTCGTTAAAATGAACGAACGAGCGAACGCTCGCTAATTAACCTAAACCGAGAAAAAAAGATCTATCTAAAAAACGAAACTAAAAAACCGAAAATAAACCGGACGGTTTTTCGAGGAAAACCGACGGCAGCGGCGAAGTCGACCTCGTCGGCGGCGGACTCCGGCGGCGGCGGGGCGGCGGGTGGCGACGGCTGGCGGCGGCGGCTGGGCGGTGGGCGGCTCGGGCTAGGGTTTGGGGCGGCGGCGGATTTGGGCTACTCCGGCCCCCGGGGTCGCGCTATATAAAGGCCCCGGCCAGGGAGTCCTGGCTGGACACGGGCCGTAGGCGGTTCGCTCCTTTTTTCAAAAAAATATTACGCGCAGAAAAACAAACAAAAGGAATACTAAACGGACTCCAAAAATCCCTAAATAAATTTTCCCCGGCTTCTAAAATCAAGCCGCACAGGATGAACATTTATTTGGGGCCTAAATGCAATTTTGAAAAACACGCATTTTTCCTAAATTCAATAAAATAGCAAATAAAACCAAAATAAAATCTTATTTGATTTTTTATTAAATCCTCAATATTTCTTTATTTTGGGAAAGTCATTTTATTCCCTCTCTCATATTTTTATAATAGAAATAATTGAAGATAAAATAAATAAAATCAAATGATCCTATCTTCAAAATTTGAGAAAACTCAAATATGAAAATAACAAAATCCCCAACTCTCTCCGAGGGTCCTTGAGTTGCGTGAAATATCTAGGATCAACCTAAATGCAATAAAATATGATATGCAAAGATGATCTAGTGTCTAACATTCCAAATTGAAAATTTGGGATGTTGCAAGGGCCATGTACGAGCTCCTTGTGGTAAGTTTCTTTTGCAGATTAGCCAAAACATTCATGTAGTCTTTGTCTCATTACTAACTAGTATGACTGAGTTGTCAAAACCAAATGTGCAGTCTGTGTGCGAGAAGTCCGGTCAGACCGCTCCCGCCGATGCCAGTGATTTCTCCTAGGACCACGGTGAGTTTAATTTGAATGGACATTACTTGCTAGTCTTAACATTTGAGTGTCATCATGCTAACGAGACATTGAAAATGATCTTTGGTGTAGCGTAACTCCAGACAAGCATCGCACGATCCTTCTCCAGCTACCGGCACGAGCCAGCCCGCTCCTACACCTCCATGATCACGGTAAGTTTCTCTAGTGTTTTGCTTAACAAATGCATAAAGACCTAGACTTAGCTTTATTTCCTCCAATATGCTTACCATAATGACCTAGAGTTAGCTTCTTTTCCTCCAAAATGACTTAATAAGCTTACTGACCTTCAAAACCATCCATTTTACCTAAGTTAGCTCTAAAACGATATGTACTTAGCTTACTTATGTCAAAAATTGCATAATTAGCTTAGTTAGCTCATAAACGATCCATTTTACCTAAGTTAGCTCTAAAATGACCCATTTTACCTTAGTTAGCTTATAAATGATCCATTTTATCCAAGTTAGCTCTAAAATGACCCATTTTACCTAGATTAGCTCCTAAATGATCCATACCTACGTTAGCTTTAAAATGACCCATTTCACCTAGGTTAGCTCCAAAATGACCCATCTTACCTAGGTTAGCTCCAAAATGAGCCATCACACCTAGGTTAGCTCTAAAATGATGATTTTTACTAAGTTAGCTCATAAACGATCCATTTCAACTAAGTTAGCTCATAAATGATCCATTTCACCTAAGTTAGCTAAAAAACGATCCATTTCACCTAAATTAGCTCTTAAATGATCCATTTCACCTAAGTTAGCTCATAAACGATCCATTTGAACTAAGTTAGCTCATAAATGATCCATTTCACCTCAGTTAGCTCAAAAACGATCCATTTCACCTTAGTTAGCTCATAAACGATCCATTTCACCTTAGTTAGCTCATAAACAATCCATTTCACCTTAGTTAGCTCATAAACGATCCATTTCAACTAAGTTAGCTCATAAATGATCCATTTCAACTAAGTTAGCTCATAAACAATCCATTTCACCTAAGTTAGCTCATAAAGGATCCATTTCACCTTAGTTAGCTCATAAACGATCCATTTCACCTAAATTAGCTCATAAACGATCCATTTCACCTTAGTTAGCTCATAAACAATCCATTTCAACTAAGTTAGCTCATAAATGATCAATTTCAACTAAGTTAGCTCGTAAACGATCCATTTCACCTAAGTTAGCTCATAAATGATCCATTTCACCTTAGTTAGCTCATAAACGACCCATTTCAACTTAGTTAGCTCATATATGACCCATTTCACCTAAGTTAGCTCATAATTGACATATACTTCTTGTTCTAGTCTTCTTCTTGTTCTAGTCTTCTTCTTCTAGTCACCTTTTTATAACTTTCTTATTTGCCATTTTGCAGATTTCATTCACTTCACGGAAGCTAGCTTGCTATGATGGAGTGCTTGTTTTTTCTTTCATTCTCTTCAAGTATTCTTCTAGATTGCTATGATGGAACTTGCTATCTTGATGAAACTTTGCATTGTAATATGTATGGATGGAACAATGTGTATGTACAACTTAATGGAACTTGCTATGTATGAATGGATGGAACTATATATGTATGTACGATGAAACTTATGTGCTGGATATGTCATATGTTTGCTGTTAAATAGCCCTGTGAAATATATATATATATGTCATATATATTAGCTGTCAAAATTATTGCATTTAAAAAAACAGAAAAAATGAGGCAAAGCAGGATCTTTGCCGTCAGCCACTGATGGCAAAGCCACCTTTGTCGACAGCCGCGGACGGCAAAGGCACCTTTGCCAATAGCCGCGGATGGAAAAGCAGCCACACGGCGGCCACCTGTGCCTCCTGGGAACTGACCCATTTGGCCAGTTTTCCTACAGCGGCAGACGACAAAGGTTTTGCCTATAGTGGCGGACGGCAAAGAGTAAACAACTTTGCCTACAGCCGCAGACGACAAAGTCCTGCCGTGTAGTGACGTCCAGCTAACATCATTCGGCGGACAGCAAAGGCCGGACAAATTTTGCCGTCAGCGGCGGATAGCAAAGGCTGCCGTTAGCCACCTAACGGACTAACAGGGTAATTATTGCCGTCTGCTTTCTTTGCCGTCAGCTGCTGATGGCAAAGGCCCCTTTGTCGTCAGCCACCGAAAGCAGACGGCAATGTAGCTCTTTGCCGATCCTTACTTTGCCGGAGCCTTTTGCCGTCCACGGCAGACGGCAAAGACCTTTGTCGTCCGCCGTTCCTGCCTTTGCCGTCTGCCGTGGAAGATGGCAACGTAGTTGATTCCTGTAGTGCTTGTATCAAAATCCCCTAAAGTATCTTTGTTCATTCTCCAATTCTTCCCAGTGAATTATGCCTTTGCTACTTTCATTTTCAATTCTTTCGGTGGTTCGTTCAAGAATTTTCTTCCCTGGTTATCATATCAATTTATTCGTTGCTTCAATCCTACCAGTGGTTCGTCGAAGACCTTCTCAAGTTTGCGCTATATCTTTCCGCAATCCTTTCCAATGAGAATGAGTAGTATGCCAAATCCATCGTGCCGTCAATTTAATTGATGAAGGATAAGCATAATGTAATTCTTATTCTTGTTTCATCGGGTATATGCAACTCCTTATTCCGGAGGTTCATCATAATTCTCGGTTCAAGTGCTTCATACTCCCCCAGAGTTCCAAGATCCATCAATTATATCACCATGATGATTCATCTAAATCATTGCAAGGCTTCACCTTGTGTTTTCAACTTCTCTTTATTTCTATCATCCTTTTATTACCGAAGTTCTTCATGGAGGCTCTACATGGTTGTTCGTTAAGGATCCCTTTCATTCTTCATTCGTTCTTCAAGATTTCTCTTGAAGTTATGATCCACCAAGCTATACTCAAAATTAAACATGGTGCTCAACACATGTTTTGTTTTTAGGAGTTCAAGTATTCCTCTTCCTGCATTCCAAAGTGCAATTCTATCTACCTCATCACTTGAGATGGTGTTATGTCATCCTTGACAATTTATCTTCGTGTTTCATGATTCACAAGTTGTCAGGAATGAGATATTTAAACCCATCATTTTCAATTCGTTCAAGAGATCTTTCCAACCAATCAATCTCTTCATTGGAGTTATATTGGGTTATATTTCACCTAAAGCTTCCCCTAAGGATTGTTGCTATTTATGGTGTTTATAAATGACCCAAGTTCTTCATTTATCCTCTCGGCGAAATAAGTTTCTCGTCTTCTTGTTGATATCAATCCAATCTATTGTTTTTCGTTAGTGGCAGAATTTCACCTCAAGATTTTGAGATGTCTGCATAAGCCCATGAGGATCATATCCTTTCGTATTGATATTCCAACAACTCCATTCAATCCTTCTTTCTAAGGATGGTTTCAAATTCATTGGTGGTAGAAGTTATCATTTTATTCTACCTTCTTTCTTCCCTAACAATCTAGCTTCTATTCTTTTGTTCCGGAAGCATTGTGATGTTGCTCTCTTCACTCTTCATCTCGAATTGTGAGGATCATGTTCTTCCCTTTGCTTATCCATTTAACTGGAGTGTCGTGTTTTCATTCGAGCTCTCTCATCTTATCAAGTTTTGCCTCCCTTCTCAACCGGAGTGTCGTCTGAAATCTTTCTTACACCTTGTGCCATTATTTCAATAGTTCCGGAGGCAGTGTGTTGTTGATCTCATCAAGTATCCTCTCATCTTGTCAAGTTCTTGTTCAATTCCTTCCATTTTCAGTCGGAGTGGTGCCCAAATTACACCATTCTTTTTCCTTCTCTATCTTGTTTTAACCAGAGAGTTGTCGTGATTGATCCTTAACGTTCCTTGTACATCTCGTTTCTACCGGAGTGCTTGCATGTACTTCTTGCCCATTGCAACCCTTTTTCTTATGTCTTTCAACCTACAAGGTTCTAGTAATGTTCCTTGTTCCTCTTTTCTAACGGAGTGTTTTCAACTTCGTTCATCTCCGTTGTCTTCTTTCTTTCAAGTTTTCAACCTCTCAAGGTTCTTTGGTTTCACTCATTTGTCAAAGAATCAACTTAGTTTTACCTCTTCCCCTTCCTCTTCCGTTTTCCCCGGCGCCATCCTAGATCTTGTAGTGGTGGAGTGTTGTGATGCCCCGAGTCCGATGCGCCAGGTGTCTTCCAGTTATTCGCCGACGTTGCCATGTCATTTGCTTACGTGTTGCATTTCATCATGTCATCATGAGCATTGCATAATCATGTTTTCAAACTTGCATCCGTCCAGGTCTCCCCGTTCTCTTCATTGTCCGTTCTGAGCCCAACCACACTCACACGCGCACGCGGCATGTCCGAAATAGTATTTTATAAGTGGCCAGAAAATGTTCTCGGAATGGGTTTAAAGTTGTCATGCGGTGTTGTTATAGAGTAGATAGGCCGCCTGCCAAGTTTCATCACATTCGGGGTCCGTTTGACGCCCCAACGGATAACTATAGCGACAGTATAGTCAGTCAAATCGTCGGACGTTTTCGGTCTCCGAAAACTGTTGTCGGGCTTTCCCTCTCTTTCCTCCCTAGACCGTCTACACCGTCCACTACCTACCGCCAGGCCCAACCTAACCTCTCTCGTCAGCCCGCGGCTCTCCTTGCACGCACGTCCAAAAACTCCCCCAAACCCAACCCGGACAGTCATCACCGTTGGGTCCGGATCATCCCCAAACATCTATAAAACGTCTCTGTTTTCTTAATTAGACTTCCTAACCTATTTTTTTCTCAGTCGTCTGTTTTAGATCAAAGGGCTTCCATTAGTCTGCTTTTAGATCCACTTGCTTTATAAACTAGACCAACCCTAAAATCTAGGGAGATGTCCCATCAATCCCTCTCGGCCGCCGCCACTATCTTCCTCGGGATCCAGATCCACCCACTCTCCCTTGATTTCCCCAGCGAGCCAACCACCACATCACAGCCGCCAAAACCCTGCAGCGCCCCTCCTTATCCTACCCGAGCCATGCCTCGTCCCTGGACCCCTCCTCGTCTCGTCGTCCCACGACCAACGCCGCCGCCGGCAACCACAAGGCCAGTCCCTCTTGCACTGCCCTTATTCTCCTTCTTTTCTTCTCCGCGTCCCTGCTGAACTCCCTCTTGTTTCTCTCTGTAAAGGAAACTGCCATGGACGCCCGAACCCGACCGCGACCTCGATCTTCAGGCCACCCGGACGGGCCCCTGCTTCCTCGACCGCCTGACCCCTCACGTCCAAGCCGCACAGGAGACGAGCGCCTCGCTGCAGCGCTCGACCCCATGCTTGTCTTCCCGCTCGGACGGCCGCCTCGCCAGCATCCCAGGGCCCGAGCTCCGCCGCGCCATCGCCCGAATCCGCCGCCCTTCGCCAAGTCCTGCTGCTGCCGAGCTCTGCTGCTGCCGAACCTTGGACGAGCACGCCGACCCATGTTGACTACTCCAGTGACCATGCCAAGCCCAGCTCTGCCTCACGCCAGAGTTGACCCAGCCGAGCGCCTCCTCTGTTGACCCACGCAAACCCAGGTTGCCTGCTTTGCTCGATCGAGCCACCCGAGCACCTCCTACAGTTCGTCGTCGGGGGACGCCAGCGCCGAGTCCCGCTCCCCTTCGTCCTCCACCTTCTCTCCATCGTGCCGCCCTTGGCCGATTCCACTGCCACTGTGTCCTCTGCTTCCCTGTATCGAGCAGCAGCAGCGAGCACCTCGCTAGAACGACCGCCGCCACGCGTTGACCCGCGCCTGGGCTGCGACCAGCGCGTCCAGGGCCCAGCGGGCCTCCTCACCCAGCCGGCCTAACCGGCCTCCTCCCCACCAGCTGAGTTGAAGCCCATGGTGAGACAGCCAGCGCCCAACAGATTCAGCCCAGTAGTGTTTTTTTCAGTCTGTGCGATTTTAGCTTTTATCCAGTAAAACAGTTTCATAGTATAGACCCTAAACTTCATGCATATCATATCTCACAAACCGTGCATCGGAATTAAACAAACTTAATATTAAAAATGCTTAGAATTTTGTGTAGTTCCATAATATCCAACTTTAATGCATGTCTAAAATGTTTAACTTGCTGTTTGCATTAATTTGCTCATATGCTATGTTAAAATGATTTATTTCATAACTAAATAACCGTAGCTCCATTTTAAATAATCTTTATATGTAAATGGGGTAGAAAAATGCCTAGTTTAACATGGTAGCACTACTTTGCATGTTTAACAACTCTAAAATATGATTTAGGGCAGAACAGTACGAACTTTAAAATATGCACATGAGGTTTTACCGAAATTGTTGTTTGTTGTTCCGGTCTCATTTAAACTTGCCTAGATAGGTAGTTTTCTTATGCTTCACCATCTTGCCATGTTTAATAACATTTAATATTGTTGGGTGCATAAACAAGAGTGAACCAAATAATTGTTGTGGTGTTTTGTCAATATGCAACTCACTGCATTTTGAGCTCCACTTAATTTGAATTATTGTTTGTGCACTTTGCCATGCCATGCCTCATTAAACCGGACATGCATCATACTTGGTTGCGCATCATGCCATGTTTATGTGATGGTTTTTTTACTATGTTGCTTGCTTCTTTCCGGCTTGCTTCTCTCATTAGCTTTGGTTTCATTCCGGAGTTGTGAGGATTCGTTCTACTATGTCCGTTTGTCTTCTTCATGGACTCGTTCTTCTTCCTTGCGGGATCTCAGGCAAGATGACCATACCCTCGAAATCACCTCTATCTTTGCTTGCTAGTTGTTCGCTCTATTGCTATGCCGCGCTACCTACCACTTGCTATATCATGCCTCCCATATTGCCATGTCAAGCCTCTAACCCACCTTTCCTAGAAAACCGTTGTTTGGCTAATGTTACCGCTTTTGCTCAGCCCCTCTTATAGCGTTGCTAGTTGCAGGTGAAGATGAAGTTTGTTCCATGTTTGGAACATGGATATGTTGGGATATCACAATATATCTTATTTAATTAATGCATCTATATACTTGGTAAAGGGTGGAAGGCTCGGCCTTATGCCAGGTGTTTTGTTCCGCACTTGCCGCACTAGTTTTCGTCATACCGGTGTTATGTTCCTTGATTTTGCGTCCCTTACGCGGTTGGGTGTTATGGGAACCCCTTGACAGTTCGCTTTGAATAAAACTCCTCTAGCAAGGCCCAACCTTGGTTTTATATTTGCCTCACGACCACCTACTTTTCCCTTGGGAGTCGCGCTCCCGAGGGTCATCTTTACTTTAACCCCCGGACCAGTGCTTCTCTAAGTGTTGGTCTGAACCAGAGCACCATGCGGGATCGTCCCTTGGCAACTTGGGTTATGTTGGTACATGTACGCTTAGCTTATCCGGTGTTGCCCTGAGAACGAGATATGTGCAGCTCCTATCGAGATGTCGGCACATCGGGCGGTCTTGCTGGTCTTGTTTTACCATTGTCGAAATGTCTTGTAACCGGGATTCCGAGACTGATCGGGTCTTCCTAGGAGAAGGAATATCCTTCGTTGATCGTGAGAGCTTGTGACGGGCTAAGTTGGGACACCCCTGTAGGGTATAAACTTTCGAGAGCCATGCTCACGGTTATGTGGCAGATGGGAATTTGTTAATATCCGGTTGTAGAGAACTTGACATTTAACTTAATTAAAATGCATCAACCGCGTGTGTAGCCGTGATGGTCTCTTCTCGGCGGAGTCCGGGAAGTGAACACGGTTCTTGTGTTATGCTTGAACGTAAGTAGATTCAGGATCACTTCTTGATCACTTCTAGTTCACGACCGTTGCGTTGCTTCTTTTCTCGCTCTTATTTGTGTAAGTTAGCCACCATATTGATGTTTACTACACAATCTTCTTCTTGTAGATGTTGTTGGGCCTCCAAGTGCAGAGGTTTGTAGGACAGTAGCAAATTTCCCTCAAGTGGATGACCTAAGGTTTATCAATCCGTAGGAGGCGTAGGATGAAGATGGTCTCTCTCAAGAAACCCTACAACCAAATAACAAAGAGTCTCTTCTGTCCCCAACACACCCAATACAATGGTAAATTGTATAGGTGCACTAGTTCGGTGAAGAGATGATGATACAAGTGGTATATGGATGGTAGATAAAGGTTTTTGTAATCTGAAAATATAAAAACAGCAAGGTAACTAATGATAAAAGTGAGCGTAAACGGTATTGCAATGCTAGGAAACAAGGCCTAGGGTTCATACTTTCACTAGTGCAAGTTGTCTCAACAATAATAACATAATTGGATCATATAACTATCCCTCAACATGCAACAAAGAGTCAGTCCAAAGTCACTAATAGCGGAGAACAAACGAAGAGATTATGGTAGGGTACGAAACCACCTCAAAGTTATTCTTTCCAATCAATCCGTTGGGCTATTCCTATAAGTGTCACAAACAGCCCTAGAGTTCGTACTAGAATAACACCTTAAGACACAAATCAACCAAATACCCTAATGTCACCTAGATACTCCAATGTCACCTCAAGTATCCATGGGTATGATTATACGATATGCATCACACAATCTCAGATTCATCTATTCAAACCAACACATAGAACCTCAAAGAGTGCCCCAAAGTTTCTACCAGAGAATCACGACGAAAACGTTTGCCAACCCCTATGCATAGGTTCATGGGCGGAACCCGCAAGTTGATCACCAAAACATACATCAAGTGAATCACGTGATATCCCATTGTCACCACAGATACGCACGGCAAGACATACATCAAGTGTTCTCAAATCTTTAAAGACTCAGTCCGATAAGATAACTTCAAAGGGAAAACTCAATCCATTACAAGAGAATAGAGGGGGAGAAACATCATAAGATCCAACTATAATAGCAAAGCTCGCGATACATCAAGATCGTACCACCTCAAGAACACGAGAGAGAGAGATCAAACACATAACTACTGGTACATACCCTCAGCCTCGAGGGAGAACTACTCCCTCCTCATCACGGAGAGCACCGGGATGATGAAGATGGCCACCGGAGAGGGATTGCCCCCTCTGGCAGGGTGCCGGAACGGGTCTAGATTGGTTTTCGGTGGCTACGGAGGCTTCTGGTGACGGAACTCCCGATCTATTGTGCTCCTCGATAGTTTTAGGGTATATGGATATATATAGGCGGAAGAAATACATCATGGGAGCCATGAGGGGCCCACGAGGGTGGAAGGCGCACCCAGGGGGTGGGCGCGCCCCCTGCCTCGTGGCTTCCTCGTTGATCCCCTGACGTGCACTCCAAGTCTCCCGTATTGCTTTCTTTCCAAAAATAACTTTTCCGAAGGTTTCATTCCATTTGGACTCCGTTTGATATTCCTTTTCTTCGAAACCCTAAAACAAGGAAAAATAGAAACTGGCACTAGGCTCTAGGTTAATAGGTTAGTCCCAAAAATCATATAAAATAGCATATAAATGCATATAAAACATCCAAGGTTGATAATATAATTGCATGGAACAATCAAAAATTATAGATAAGTTGGAGACATATCAGCATCCCCAAGCTTAATTCCTGCTCGTCCTCGAGTAGGTAAATGATAAAAACAGAATTTTTGATGTGGAATGCTACCTAACATATTCATCATGTATTTCTCTTTATTGTAGCAAGAATATTCGGATCCATAAGATTCAAGACAAAAGTTTAATATTGACATAAAAACAATAATACTTCAAGCATACTAACTAAGTAATCATGTCTTCTCAAAATAACATGGCCAAAGAAAGTTCATCCCTACAAAATCATATAGTTTAGTCATGCTCCATTTTCTTCACACAAGAATGCTCTCATCATGCACAACCCCGATGACAAGCCAAGCAATTTTTTCATACTTTAGTAATCTCAAACTTATAAACCTTCATGCAATACATGAGCGCGAGCCATGGATATAGCACTATGGGTGGAATAGAATATAATGATGGGGGTTATGTGGAGAAGACAACAAGAAGAAAGTATCACATCAACGAGGCTAATCAATGAGCTATGGAGATGCCCATCGATTGATGTTAATGCAAGGAGTAGGGATTGCCATGCAATGGATGCACTAGAGCTATAAATGTATGAAGGCTCAACAAAAGAAACTAAGTGGGTGTGCATCCAACTTGCTTGCTCACGAAGACCTAGGGCACTTGAGGAGGCCCATTGTTGGAATATACAAGCCAAGTTCTATAATGAAAATTTTCCACTAGTATATGAAAGTGACAAAACAAGAGACTCTATATCATGAAGATCATGGTGCTACTTTGAAGCACAAGTGTGGCAAAGGATAGTAGCATTGTCCCTTCTCTCTTTTTCTCTCATTTTTTTGGGCCTTCTATTTTTTATGGCCTTTCTCCCCCTTTTTTGGGCCTTCTCCCTTTTATTTTCTTCCTCACTTGGGACAATGCTCTAGAAAATGATGATCATCACACTTCTATTTATTTACAACTCAATGATTACAACTTGATACTAGAACAAATTATGACTCTATATGAATGCCTCCGGCGGTGTACCGGGATATGCAATGAACCAAGAGTGACATGTATGAAATAATTATGAACGGTGGCTTTGCCAAAAATACTATGTCAACTACATGATCATGCTAAGCAATATGACAATGATGAACGTGTCATGATAAACGGAATGGTGGAAAGTTGCATGGCAATATATCTCGGAATGGCTATGGAAATGCCATAATAGGTAGGTATGGTAGCTGTTTTGAGGAAGATATAAGGAGGTTTATGTGTGAAAGAGCGTGTCATATCACGGGGTTTGGATGCACCGGCGAAGTTTGCACCAACTCTCAATGTGAGAAAGGGCAATGCACGGTACCGAAGAGGCTAGCAATGATGGAAGGGTGAGAGTGCGTATAATCCATGGAGTCAACATTAGTCATAAAGAACTCACATACTTATTGCAAAAATCAACAAGTCATCAAAAACCAAGCATTATGCGCATGCTCCTAGGGGGATAGATTGGTAGGAAAAGACCATCGCTCGTCCCCGACCGCCACTCATAAGGAATACAATCAAATAACACCTCATGTTTCAAATTTGTTACACAACGTTTACCATACCTGCATACTACGGGACTTGCAAACTTCAACACAAGTATTCCTCAAATTCACAGCTACCCAACTAGCACAACTTTGATATCACTATCTCCATATCTCAAAACAATCATCAAGTATCAAACTTCTCTTAGTATTAAATGCACTTTATATGATAGTTTTTATTATATCCCTCTTGGATGCCCATCATATTAGGACTAGTTTCATAACCAAAGCAAATTACCATGCTGTTTAGTACTCTCAAAATAATCTAAGTGAATCATGAGAGTTCATCTATTTCTTCAAAATAAAACTACCACCATGCTCTAAAAGATATAAGTGAAGTACTAGAGCAAACAACAAACTACTCCGAAAGATATAAGTGAAGATCAATGAGTAGTTGAATAATTATGCAACTATGTGAAGACTCTCTAAAATTTAAGAATTTTAGATCTTGGTATTTTATTCAAACAGAAAGAAAAAGAAAATGAAATAAAATGATGCTCCAAGCAAAACACATATCATGTGGTGAATAAAAATATAGCTCCAAGTAAAGTTACCGATGAATGAAGACGAAAGAGGGGATGCCTTCCGGGGCATCCCCAAGCTTAGGATTTTGGTTTTCCTTGAATATTACCCTGCTGTGCCTTGGGCATCCCCAAGCTTAGGCTCTTGCCACTCCTTGTTCCATAACCCATCGAATCTTTACCCAAAACTTGAAAACTTCACAACACAAAACTCAAAATAGAAAATCTCGTGAGCTCCGTCAGCGAAAGAAAACAAAACACCACTTTAAGGTACTGTAATGAACTCATTATTGACTTATATTGGTGTTAAACCTACTGTATTCCAACTTATCTATGGTTCATACCATCCGATACTACTCATAGATTCATCAAAATAAGAAAACAACACATAGAAAACAAAATCTGTCAAAAACAGAACAGTCTGTAGTAATCTGTAACTAACGCAAACTTATGGAACCCCAAAAATTCTAAAATAAATTGCTGGACGTGGGAATTTATCTATTAATTATCTGAAAAGAGAATTAACTAAATATCACTCTCCAATAAAAAATGGCAGCAATTCTCGTGAGCGCTAAAGTTTCTGTTTTTTACAGCATGATCGCAAAGACTTTCCCCGAGTCTTCCCAAAGGTTCTACTTGGCACAAACACTAATTAAAAGGATAAAACCACATATAAAAAGAGGCTAGATGAATTATTTATTACTAAACAGGAACAAAAAGCAATGAATAAAAATAAAATTGGGCTGCCTCCCAACAAGCGCTATCGTTTAACGCCCCTAGTTAGGCATGATGATTTCAACGATGCTCACATAAAAGATAAGAATTGTAACATAAAGAGAGCATCATGAAGAATATGACTAGCACATTTAAGTCTAACACACTTCCTATGCATAGGGATTTTGTGAGAAAACAACTTATGGAAACAATAATCAACTTGCATAGGAAGGTAAAACAAGCATAACTTCAAAACTTTAAGCACATAGAGAGGAAACTTGATATTATTGCAATTCCTACAAGCATATGTTCCTCCCTCATAATAATTTTCAGTAGCATCATGAATGAATTCAACAATATAACCAGCACCTAAAGCATTCTTTTCATGATCTACAAGCATAGAAAATTTACTACTCTCCACATAAGCAAAATTCTTCTCATTCGGGATAGTGGGAGTATCATAAGAGACTTGAATATTATAAATTGTTTCCACATTAAAAGAGTAATGTTCAGAAAAAGGTAATCATAATCATGAAAAGTTTTATAAATATAATCATCTCTACTTTTTATAGCATATGTATCATCACAATAATTATCATAAGTAGCAACTTTGTTCTCATCATAATCGATTGAAACCTCTTCCAAGATAGTGGAATCATTACTAAATAAAGTCATGACCTCTCCAAATCCACTTTCATAATTATCATAATAATATTCAACATCCTCCAAAATAGCGGGATCATTACTTCCTAAAGTTTCCACTCTTCCAAACCCACTTTCATCAATATAATCATCATAAGTAGGAGGCATGCTATCATCATTATAAATTTGCATATCAAAACTTGGGAGACTAAAAGTATCATCTTCATTAAACATAGCTTCCCCAAGCTTAGGACTAACATTAATTGCAGCAAATATATTCTCAAAAACATCATCTTCATCAAACATAGCATCCCCAAGCTTGGGCCTTTTCATATCATAAGCATAATCACTCTCATCATTAATAGTATGGATAGAACCAATAGTATAGCAATTATCATATTCTTCCAAGCAAGTGCCAAAAAGATTTTCAAGATCATAAGAAGTATCATTATCTTCCACAATTATATTTTCATGAGGCATAATAGTAATAGGAGCAACATTATTTGGGGGAGATATCTTTTTACCTCTCTTCCTTTTTCTTTTCTTCTTCTTCACCACAACATGTGTGGGTTCGATCCTCTTTTTGGAGGTCCTTATTAATGAGATTGGTTGAATAGGAGGCTCCTCCTCGTTACCTGATTCATCATAAGAAATAATAGGAGGGTATTGGGAAGTCTCTTCCCTTTCATTAGTATCCTCTTCATCTTATATTTGTTTTTTTTCTTTATGTAATTGGCAATATAAGGATTTTCAATACAATTCACCGCACAATACATATAAATTTCTTCTAGATCAAAGTTAAGAACTCTATAAAGGGCAAATTCTGGAATAACCTTAGTTATACGTTTCATTTCTTCATAACCCAAGAGCAAACTAAGTTCATTATGATGTGCAAGAGAAATCAAGTCATCGCAATTTTCGGACACGATACGATCATGAAACAATTTGCATTGGGTACTGAAATGATCATGTTCATTGCAAAGTTCACAAGTACGGCTAAGAAAATTTAAATTTTCAGCACAAACTTCTAGCCTTTCTTGCAACAATTTAGTTTCTAAATGCTTATGCCTCTTGCAATATCTATCTTCCCTATTTGTTGTGTACTTGCAAACCCAATGCACTCCACAAAAATTGACATGTTTATAGGAGACATTTTCATCATAACTAGTGCAATCATCATTAGTATTATGGATATTTAAGGAGTTCATACTAACAACATTGCAATCATGCTCATCATTCAAATATTTAGTGCCAAACATTTTAATGCATTCTTCTTCTAACACTTTGGCACAATTTTCCTTTCCATCATACTCACGAAAGATATTTAAAAGATGAAGCATATGAGGCAAACTTAATTCCATATTTTTGTAATTTTCTTTTATAAACTAAACTAGTGATAAAACAAGAAACTAAAAGACTCGATTGCAAGATCTAAAGATATACCTTCAAGCACTCACCTCCCCGGCAACGGCGCCAGAAAATAGCTTGATGTCTACTACACAACCTTCTTCCTGTAGACGTTGTTGGGCCTCCAAGTGCAGAGGTTTGTAGGACAGTAGCAAATTTCCCTCAAGTGGATGACCTAAGGTTTATCAATCCGTAGGAGGCGTAGGATGAAGATGGTCTCTCTCAAGCAACCCTGCAACCAAATAACAAAGAGTCTCTTGTGTCCCCAACACACCCAATACAATGGTAAATTTTATAGGTGCACTAGTTCGGCGAAGAGATGATGATACAAGTGGTATATGGATGGTAGATAAAGGTTTTTGTAATCTGAAAATATAAAAACAGCAAGGTAACTAATGATAAAAGTGAGCATAAACTGTATTGCAATGCTAGGAAACAAGTGTAACGCCCTCGATGCGGCTATATCTCCCACGTGTCGAAGCACGACTTAGAGGCATAACCGCATTGAAAGCAATGTCGCAAGTGAGGTAATCTTCAGACAACCCATGTAATACATAAGGGAAAGAGATACATAGTTGGCTTACAATCGCCACTTCACACAATTACATGAATAAAGCATTACATTCATCCAAATACAATCAAGGTCCAACTACGGAACCAAAATAAAAGAAGACTACCCCAAATGCTACAAGGTCCCCGATCGACCCCAACTGGGCTCCACTACTGATCAACTAGAACGAAACAACACAAAGGACAAGATCTTCATTGAGCTCCTCCTGAGCTTGGTTGCGTCATCTGCACGGACTCATCGGCACCTGCAAGCTGGTTTGGAAGTATCTGTGAGCCAAGGGGACTCAGCAATCTCGCACCCTCGCGATCAAGACTATTTAAGCTTATGGGTAAGGTAAAAGGTATGAGGTGGAGCTGCAGCAAGCGACTAGCATATATGGTGGCTAACATACGCAAATGAGAGCGAGACGAGAAGGCAAAGCATGGTCGATAAAAGTATGATCAAGAAGTGATCCTAGAATAACCTACGTCAAGCATAACTCCAACACCGTGTTCACTTCCCGGACTCCAGCGGAAAGAGACCATCACGGTTACACACGCAGTTGATTCATTTTAATTAAGTTAAGGTTCAAGTTATCTACAACCGGACATTAACAAATTCCCATATGCCCATAACCACGGGCACGGCTTTCAAAAGTTCAAATCCCTACAGGGGTGTCCCAACTTAGCCCATGACAAGCTCTCACGGTCAACGAAGGAATAGACCTCCTCCCGAGACATTCCGATCAGACTCGGTATACCGGTTCTACAAGACATCCTCGACAATGGTAAAACAAGTCCAGCAAGACCACCCGCTGTGTCGACAAATCCCGATAGGAGCTGCACATATCTCATTCTCAGGGCACACCGGATAAGCTAAGCGTACAGGAGCCGACGTAACCCAAGTTGCCAAGGGATGGCCCTGCACGGTGCTCTAGGTTGGACCAACACTCAGAGGAGCACTGGCCCGGGGTTTAAAAATAAAGATGACCCTTGGGCTGGCCGACCCAAGGGAAAGGAAAAGGCTAGGTGGCAAATGGTAAAACCAATGTTGGGCCTTGCTGGAGGAGTTTTATTCAAAGCAAACTGTTAAGGGGTTCCCATTATAACCCAACCGCGTAAGGAACGCAAAATCCGGGATCATAACACCGATATGACGGAAACTAGGGTGGCAAGAGTGGAACAAAACACCAGGCATAAGTCCGAGCCTTCCACCCTTTACCAAGTATATAGATGCATTAATTAAATAAGATATATTGTGATATCCCAACAAGTAAACATGTTCCCACAAGGAACAACATCTCCATGTTCCAACAAGGAACAAACTTCAATCTTCACCAGCAACTAACAACGCTATAAGAGGGGCTGAGCAAAGCGGTAACATGGCCAATCAACGGTTTGCTAGGACAAGGTGGGTTAGAGGCTTGGTTCAACAATATAGGAGGCATGATAAGCAAGTGGTAGGTATCGCAGCATAGGCATAGCAAAAGAGCGAGCAACTAGCAAAGCAAAGATAGAAGTGATTTCGAGGGTATGATCATCTTGCCTGAAATCCCGCAAGGAAGAAGAACGAGTCCATGAAGAAGACAAACGGACGTAGACGAACGGTTCCTCACAAACGCGACTTTACCGGAACCAACCCGAAGAAGCAACACCGGAAAGAAGCACACAACATAGTAAACAACCACCACATAGACATGGCATGATGCACAATCAAGTATGAAGCATGTCCGATTTAATGAAACATGGCATGGCAAAGTGCACAAACAACCCTACAAATTAAGTGGAGCTCCATATGCAACTCCGTTGCATATTGACGAAACACCACATTCAAGTTATTTAGTTCGATCTTGTTTATGTACTCAACAAAATTAAATGTTGGTTAACATGGCAAGATGTGAAGCATAACAAAACTATACCATTTAAGCAATTTAAATGGGGCCGGATATAACAAATAACGAATCCGGTAAATCCCCATATGCTTTAGTAATTTATTGCAACAACAATTTAAACATTTAATTGTTGTTATCATGATGTGGATGACATGAACAAGTCTTATGCAAGTTTTATGAAAATGTTGATAAGAGCATTATATGAAGCATTTGTCATCGTGGCGGAAACGAAAGGGGTGCCACGACAACGAATCCAAAAGTGATGCCACGGCAACATATCGGTTCCGGTAGCTCATGGAGATACTGGTGCAAAAGGAAGTGGCGGGAGCGAGCAAAAGAAGGTGGGCGCTCCCGGATACCGGGTAAATCGGTAAGAGACATCATAGATCGCACCATATCTAATAGAGTGCGATTACGACGTTCAGACACACCATTACGCTGAGGTGTTCCAGGCGGCGTGAGTTGTGAAACTATTCCACATTTTCTTAAGTGTGTGCCAAATTCGTGACTCAAGTATTCTCCTCCATGATCTGATCGCATGAACTTGATTTTCCTGTCACGTTGATTCTCAACCTCACTCTGAAATTCCTTGAACCTTTCAAAGGTCTCAGATTTGTGTTTCATTAAGTAGACATACCCATATCTACTCAAGTCATCAGTGAGGGTGAGAACATAACGATAACCACCGCGAGCCTCAACACTCATTGGGCCGCACACATCAGTATGTATGATTTCCAATAAGTTGGTTGCTCGGTCCATTGTTCCTGAGAACGGAGTCTTGGTCATTTTACCCATGAGGCATGGTTCGCACGTGTCAAATGATTCGTAATCAAGAGACTCTAAAAGTCCATCTGCATGGAGCTTCTTCATGCGTTTGACACCTATGTGACCAAGGCGGCAGTGCCACAAGTATGTGGGACTATCATTATCAACCTTACATCTTTTGGTATTCACACTATGAATATGTGTAGCATTACGCTCGAGATTCATTAAGAATAAACCATTCACCATCGGAGCATGACCATAAAACATATCTCTCATATAAATAGAACAACCATTATTCTCGAATTTAAATGACTAGCCATCTCGTATTAAACGAGATCCAGATACAGTGTTCATGCTCAAACTTGGCACTAAATAACAATTATTGAGGTTCAAAACTAATCCCGTAGGTAAATGTAGAGGTAGCGTGCCGATGGCGATCACATCGACCTTGGAACCATTCCCGACGCGCATCGTCACCTCGTCCTTCGCCAGTCTCCGTTTATTCTGTAGCTCCTGCTTTGAGTTACAAATGTGAGCAACCGCACCGGTATCAAATACCCAGGAGCTACTACGAGTACTGGTAAGGTACACATCAATTACATGTATATCACATATACCTTTCGTGATGTTGGCCTTCTTGTCCGCTAAGTATTTGGGGCAGTTCCGCTTCTAGTGACCACTTCCCTTGCTATAAAAACACTCAGTGTCGGGCTTGGGTCCATTCTTTGGCTTCTTCCCGGCAGTTTGCTTACCGGGTGCGGCAACTCCCTTGCCGTCCTTCTTGAAGTTCTTCTTACCCCTGCCTTTCTTGAACTTAGTGGTTTTATTCACCATCAACACTTGATGTTCCTTTTTGACTTCTACCTCTGCTGATTTCAGCATTGCAAATACTTCAGGAATGGTCTTTTCCATCCCCTGCATATTGAAGTTCATCACAAAGCTCTTGTAGCTTGGTGGAAGCGACTGAAGGATTCTGTCAATGACCGCATCATCCGGGAGATTAACTCCCATTTGAGTCAAGCGGTTATGTAACCCAGACATAGTGAGTATGTGCTCACTGACAGAACTGTTTTCCTCCATCTTACAGCTGAAGAACTTGTCGGAGACATCATATCTCTCGACCCGGGCATGAGCTTGAAAAACCATTTTCAGCTCTTCGAACATCTCATATGCTCCGTGTCTCTCAAAACGCTTTTGGAGCCCCGGTTCTAAGATGTAAAGCATGCCGCACTGAACGAGGGAGTAATCATCGGTACGTGTCTGCCAAGCGTTCATAACGTCTTGTTCTGCAGGGAGAACAGGTGCGTCACCTAGCGGTGCTTGTAGGACATAATCTTTCTTGGCAGCTATGAGGATGATCCTCAGGTTCTGGACCCAGTCCGTATAGTTGCTGCCATCGTCTTTCAGCTTGGTTTTCTCTAGGAACGCGTTGAAGTTGAGGACAACGTTGGCCATTTGATCTACAATACATGTTGTAAAGATTTTAGACTAAGTTCATGATAATTAAGTTCATCTAAATCAAATGAACTCCCACTCAGATAGACATCCCTCCAGTCATCTAAGTATAACATGATCCGAGTTAACTAGGCTGTGTCCGATCATCACGTGAGACGGACTAGTCAACATCGGTGAACATCTTCATGTTGATCGTATCTTCTATACGACTCATGCTCGACCTTTCGGTCTTCTGTGTTCCGAGGCCATGTCTGTACATGCTAGGCTCGTCAAGTCAACCTAAGTGTTTGCATGTGTAAATCTGTCTTACACCCGTTGTATGTGAACGTTGGAATGTATCACACCCGATCATCACGTGGTGCTTCGAAACAACGAACTGTCGCAACGGTGCACAGTTAGGGGGAACACTTTCTTGAAATTATTATGAGGGATCATCTTATTTACTACCGTCGTTCTAAGTAAACAAGATGCAAAAACATGATAAACATCACATGCAATCAAATAATAATAGTGACATGATATGGCCAATATCACATAGCTCCTTTGATCTCCATCTTGGGGCTCCATGATCATCTTGTCACCGGCATGACACCATGATTTCCATCATCATGATCTCCATGAAGTTGCTCGCCAACTACTACTTCTACTACTAAGGCTAACACGTTTAGCAATAAAGTAAAGTAATTTACATGGCGTTTCTCAATGACACGCAGGTCATACAAAAAATAAAGACAACCCTATGGCTCCTGCCGGTTGTCATACTCATCGACATGCAAGTCGTGATTCCTATTACAATAGCATGAACATCTCATACATCACATATATATCATTCATCATTCATCACAACTTTGGCCATATCACATCACAAAACACTTGCTGCAAAAACAAGTTAGACGTCCTCTAATTATTGTTGCAAGTTTTACGTGGCTGCAAAAGGGTTCTAGCAAGAACGTTTTCTTACCTACGTGAAAGCCACAACATGATTTGTCAACTTCTATTTACCCTTCATAAGGACCCTTTTCATCGAATCCGCTCCAACTAAAGTGGGAGAGACAGACACCCGCCAGCCACCTTATGCAACTAGTGCATGTCCGTCGGTGGAACCGGTCTCACGTAAGCATACGTGTAAGGTTGGTCCGGGCCGCTTCATACCACAATACTGCTGAAGCAAAATAAGACTAGTAGCGGCAAGAAAGTTGACAACATCTATGCCCACAACAAATTGTGTTCTACTCGTGCAAAGATAACTACGCATAGACCTAGCTCATGATGCCACTGTTGGGGAACGTTGCAGAAAACAAAAATTTTCCTACGGTTTCACCAAGATCCATCTATGAGTTCATCTAGCAACGAGTGATCGGATTGCATCTACATACCTTTGTAGATCACGCGCGGAAGCGTTCAAAGAACGGGGATGAGGAAGTCGTACTCGACGTGATCCAAATCACCGGAGATCCTAGCGCCGAACGGACGGCACCTCCGCGTTTAACACACGTACGGTCAGCGTGACGTCTCCTCCTTCTTGATCCAGCAAGGGGAAGGAGAGGTTGATGAAGATCCAGCAGCACGACGGCGTGGTGGTGGATGCAGGGGTCATCGCAGCAGGGCTTCGCCGTTCTACTGCGAGAGGGAGAGGTGTAGCAGGGGAGAGGGAGGCGCCAAGACTCAAGGGTGCGGCTGCCCCTCCCTCCCCCCCTTTATATAGGCTCCCCAAGGGGGGCGCCGGCCCTAGGAGATGGGATCTCCTAGGGGGGCGGCGGCCAAGGGTGGAGTGGCCCCCAAGGCAAGTGGGGCACCCTCCCCACCCTAGGGTTTCCAACCCTAGGCGCAGGGGGTGGGCCAAGGGGGCGCACCAGCACACTATGGGCTGGTTCCCCTCCCCACTTCAGCCCATGGGGCCCTCCGGGATGGGTGGCCCCACCCGGTGGACCCCCGGGACCCTTCCGATGGTCCCGGTACAATACCGGTGACCCCTGAAACCCTCCCGATGGCCGAAACTGCACTTCCTATATATAATTCTTCACCTCCGGACCATTCCGGAACTCCTCGTGACGTCCGGGATCTCATCCGGGACTCCGAACAACTTTCGGGTTACTGCATATTCATATCTCTACAACCCTAGCGTCACCGAACCTTAAGTGTGTAGACCCTACGGGTTCAGGAGACATGTAGACATGACCGAGATGGCTCTCCGGTCAATAACCAACAGCGGGATCTGGATACCCATGTTTGCTCCCACATGCTCCTCGATGATCTCATCGGATGAACCACGATGTCGAGGATTCAAGCAACCCCATATACAATTCCCTTGTCAATCGGTACGTTACTTGCCCGAGATTCGATCGTCGGTATCCCAATACCTCATTCAATCTCGTTACCGGCAAGGCACTTTACTCGTACCGTAATGCATGATCCCGTGACCAGACACTTGGTCACTTTGAGCTCATTGTGATGATGCATTACCGAGTGGGCCCAGAGATACCTCTCCGTCATACGGAGTGACAAATCCCAGTCTTGATCCATGTCAACCCAACAGACACTTTCGGAGATACCCGTAGTATACCTTTATAGTCACCCAGTTACGTTGTGACGTTTGGTACACCCAAAGCACTCCTACGGTATCCGGGAGTTACACGATCTCATGGTCTAAGGAAAAGATACTTGACATTGGAAAAACTCTAGCAAACGAACTATACGATCTTGTGCTATGTTTAGGATTGGGTCTTGTCCATCACATCATTCTCCTAATGATGTGATCTCATTATCAACGACATCCAATGTCCATAGTCAGGAAACCATGACTATCTGTTGATCGACGAGCTAGTCAACTAGAGGCTTACTAGGGACATGTTGGTGTCTATGTATTCACACATGTATTACGATTTCCGGATAACACAATTATAGCATGAATAAAAGACAATTATCATGAATAAGGAAATATAATAATAATCCTTTTATTATTGCCTCTAGGGCATATTTCCAACAGAGATATAGCCGCATTGTGGGTGTTACACTTCATCACAACATGGAGTTACACCACGGTTCTCTAAGGCCAGATCTTACACTTCTAAGATCGGCCCCGCAATAGGAAACCCACATAATATCAGGGGAGAGGGCTTCCCTTCTTCCTCTTCCTCACCCTAAAAAGGACTCAAAATCCTATGCTTACGAATTATATCCCATTCAGAACCCCCTTTAGGCTCTCTTCTCGTCTAACCTACCACTGAACCCCATCATTCTTATGAAATAAAACATTCATAATATCAGGTCTTTGAAATCAATTTTGGCAATTTTGGATACTTACTGTCTGCTTTGAGGAAATTGGTAAGTCAGCGTTGATAAATCTAGTATTTTCTTTAGTCTGCGGCAGTGGAGATCAAGGAACTTGTCTGTAGCACTCTAAATATCATGACTGAGGCTCCTAATGATAGATATTTGGGATTGCTGGCCCATGTGGTCATGGACACAACTGGATGCTTTTAGTACCTCATTCATCATATTTTTATGAAAGTTAGTGGATGGAAAAGGAAATTCCTCTCAAGTTTGTTGTTCAACCTATCCCCGCCTATGTTATGTCCGCCTTTCCAATTACTAAGACAACTTGTCAAAGAATCATTGAAGCGAAGTCACAATTTTGGTGGGGAGACGTAGACGACTAGAAGAGGATGCATTGGATGGCTTGATGGAAAATGTGTGTCCCAAAAAACCAAGGAGGAATGGTTGTCTGAAATATTTGTTGTTTGATTTGGCGATGCTAGTGAACAACCATGGTGACTAATTGAGAAGCCAGATTCTTTAAGTGCCTTCGTTTCAAGAGATAAATATTTCCCTAAGGGTGATTTTGTTGTGGAATGTAGCATGCAATTTCAAAAAAAAATATCCTACGCTCACGCAAGATCTATCTAGGAGATGCATAACAACGAGAGGGGGAGTGTGTGTCCACGTACCCTCATAGACCAAAAGCGGAAGCGTTTGATAATGTGGTTGATGTAGCCGAACTTCTTCTCGTTCCGACTGATCAAGCATCGGACGTACGACACCTCCGAGTTCTGCACACGTTCAGCTCAATGACGTCCCTCGAACTCTTGATCCAGCAAAGTGTCGAGGGAGAGTTCCGTCAGTAGGACAGCGTGGTGACAGTGATGGTGAAGTGATCCGCGCAGGGCCTCGCCTAAGCACTACGTGAATATGACCGGAGGCGTAAACTGTGGAGGGGGCACCGCACACGGATAACAATGTTTGTTGTGTGTTCTAGCGGTGCCCACCCCCCACATATATATAGGTTGGAGGGGAGGAGAGGCAGCCAAGGGGGCGCCCCAAGTAGGAGGAATCCTACTTGGGGTCCTCCCAATTCAGGCTCCCCCTTTCCTATTCCTATTCAGAGTAGGAAGGGAAGAAGGGGAAGGGGGAATCCTATTCCCTTTTTCCTTTCCTTTTTCCCCTTTCCTTCTCCAATTTGGCCAGCCCATATGGGGGGCACACCAGCCCCTTAGTGGCTGGTGTGTTTCCCCTCTTGGCCCATTAGGACCATATAGCTTGGGGGGTGCCCGGAACCCCTGCCAGTGACCCGATACGTACCCGGTACCCCCAGAACATTTCCGGTGTCAGAATACTATCGTCCTATATATGAATCTTTACCTCTCAATCATTTTGAGACTCCTCTTCATGTCTGTGATCTCATCTGAGACTCTGAACAATATTCGGTCACCAAATCACATAACTCATATAATACAAAATCATCATCAAACATTAAGCGTGCGGACCCTATGGGTTCGAGAACTATGTAGACATGACCGAGACACCTCTCCGGTCAATAACCAATAGCGGAACCCGGATGCTCATATTGGTTCCTACATATTCTACGAAGATATTTATCGGTCAAACCGTAATGACAACATACGTTATTCCCTTTGTCATCGGTATGTTACTTGCCCGAGATTCAATCGTCGGTATCTTCATACCTAGTTCAAACTTTTTACCGGAAAGTCTCTTTACTCATTCCGTAATGCATCATCCCGCAAGTAACTCATTAGTCACATTGCTTGCAAGGCTTATCATGATGTGCATTACCGAGAGGGCCCAAAGATACCTCTCCGATACTCGAAGTGAAAAATCCTAATCTCGATCTATGCCAACCCAACAAACACCTTCAGAGATACCTGTAGAGCATCTTTATAACTGCCCAGTTACGTTGTGACGTTTAATAGCACACAAGGTATTCCTTTAGTATCCGAAAGTTGCATAATCTCATAGCCAAAGGAATATGTATAAGTCATGAAGAAAGCAATAGCAATAAAACTGAACGGTCATAATGCTAAGCTAATGGATGGGTCTTGTCCATCACATCATTCTACTAATGATGTGATCCTGTTTATCAAATAATAACACATAGACATGGCAGGGGTCAAGTCTTTGAAATTTGGTTATGTATGGCGAGTTGGAAATGGGCAGAGTATTGATATTTGGGATGATGCATATCCCAAATTGTGATAGTAGGAAAGTTATTACTCCTAGAGGGGGAAATCTTCTGTCTAAGGTTTCTAATCTTATTTACCAAACTAATAACAATTGGGATGAAGATATGGTCATATAAACGTTGTGTACATTTGATTCCCAATGGGTTCCTGCGACCCCTCTTCCAGTGCATGAGATGTCAGACTTTATTGCTTGTAGTTTTACAAAAAAATAGGAGCTTCTCTGTTAGATCAACTTATTTCATGGAATGGGATCATCGTCATGGAGGAAACTTCGTCAAACTAATGGGATGGTACAAGTCACATTCAACCCTCTTGGGTGTAATATTTCGAAGGTGTCTTGTCCAGGTTAACCAATTTATTTGGCATACGTTGCATGACACTTTGCCGTGTGGTGTTACGCTTACTAATGGACACCTAGAAGTTTTGCCTTGGTGTTGTTCTTGTTCTAATGGAGTAGAAGATTCAAAGCACTTGGTGTTCCTATGCTAGAAAGCTAAAGAGGTTTGGAGGATGTTGGGATTGGATGATATTATCAAAAGGGCTTGTGAAGTCGATCGTGCTGGTGAGGTTGTAGTTGAGTTTCTACTTCTTCTACCTGACCAGAAATTATCTATTTGGAAATATAGAATGTGTGTGAGATGATCGTCGTTACCGCATGGTACTTATGGTGGAAATGGTGCAAGTTGGTCCATGAGGAGAAGATTCAATATGCCAATCATATTAATATGGAGATTCATAATCTTATGGGCGCTAGGCGTAAGCGGGGCGGTTGACCTTCTCCTAGCTCCTAGACGGTGCTTAAGCGCACTAGGCGTGGCCTAGGTAGTCATATAATTTTGACCATTAGGGCATGTTTGGGGTATTATATACCCATATAAATCAACTTAGAGCACGTAAATGAGTCATATAAAGTCCATTAATCGGAATACGGTCCATTCGGGTTATCAACAACATATGGGATGATTTCTCACTTGAGTGGACAATTTATTGATTTCACTGCCCGGGCTTCCGCCTCCACCCTAGGCGAGGCGTTTGGTTGTGGCCTAGCACCTAAGCGTGCCTAAGCAATACCTAGGCACTGTATTTTCCAATAGAGCTTATGGCTAATTATGTCATTGCTTCCTCCCCAAATGCTAGCATGAAAGAGGGGGTTGGATTAAGCCACCTATGGGTTCTGTAGAACTTAGTGACGATTCTTCCTTTGATCAAGACTTACTAAGGGGCACAACTGGTGTTGTTCTAAGATAATAAAAGTAATTTTATTTTGGGGGGAAATTGGAAAATTGGTTGGTGTGCGGATGTCCTAACGGCTAATGCATTGGCACTACGATTTGGATTATCCCTTGCGCAAGGGTTGGATGCAATCGCCTTGTTATCAACTCAAATAATATGTAGGTCACTGATACCATGAACAATGGAGCATGTTATGCGGCTGCAGCACAGTTGTTTTTGATGATTGCTACGCTTGTGACTTCCCTCTTACTGGTTTCGAACATTGTAATAGAGATGTAAATAAGGTCAGTGACGAGCTTGCTAGATTAGCTAGTTTTTTTTTACAACTTTTCATTAGTTTAAGGGGACTCTGAATTGTATTACACCCCTCGTCTTAAACATGTAACTATTTTTCGTATTAATAAAACTTATATTGTAGCCCTCGCGCCACTCCTCTTGCACCGCTCGTCTCATAACACATGACAAATCCCACCAGGTGCATGCCTTGCATTTCTTACAAAAAACCCTACTTTGCCCTTAAAATGTGGGCTACAACCTTAAGGCCCGTGCATGTCCAGGAATCAGACTACAAAATTGTCATCGACCTACTCGACTTTATTGAGGAATCTAGACAACTTTCCGACCCTGAGAAAAAGCTATGGTCTGTAGTCATCAATGTTCTCCTTCGAGCCACTTGGAAAAAACTCTCTTCTGGAAACAACGCGGAAAGGTCCGATCTGCAGCTGAAGGAGACGAAAACACAATTTTTTCCAAGTCTCCGCCTCTCAGCGTTTCCGCCATAAAAAATTGTGGTTCTCGATCACAATGGCTCCGAATTCTTCTCCCACAACGAAAAGGCCTCCATCCTTAACTCCTTCCATCTTGACCTAATTCGGACCCCCAAATCTATGGGTGGAACCTCTCACTCCATGATATTTACCCCTAGACTCACACCCTTGTTCGTACTCTTGATGAACCCTTCTCAGATCATGAAATTTATGATGCTTTCTGATAACCCACAAGTATAGGGGATCGCAACAGTTTTCGAGGGTAGAGTATTCAACCCAAATTTATTGATTCGACACAAGGGGAGCCAAAAATATTCTCAAGTATTAGCAGCTGAGTTGTCAATTCAACCACACCTGGAAACTTAATATCTGGAGCAAAGTGTTTAGTAGCAAAGTAATATGATAGTAGTGGTAACGGTGGTAAAAGGTAACGGTAGCAAAAGTAATATTTTTGGTGTTTTGAAGTGATGATAACAATAGCAACGGAAAAGTAAATAAGCGAAGAACAATATATGGAAAGCTCATAGGCAATGGATCGGTGATGCAGAATTATGCCGGATGTGTTTCATCATGTAACAGTCATAACATAGGGTGACACAGAACTAGCTCCAATTCATCAATGTAATGTAGGCATGTATTCCGAATATAGTCATATGTGCTTATGGAAAAGAACTTACATGACATCTTTTCTCCTACCCTCCCGTGGCAGGGGGGTCATAGCGGAAACTAAGGGATATTAAGGCCTCCTTCTAATAGAGTACCGGACCAAAGCATTAACACATAGTGAATACATGAACTCCTCAAACTATGGTCATCACCAGGAGTGGTCCCGATTATTGTCACTTCGGGGTTGCCGGATCATAACACATAGTAGGTGACTATATACTGGCAAGATAGGATCAAGAACTCTCATATATTGATGAAAACAGAATAGGTTTAGATCTGAAATCATGGCACTCGGGTCCTAGTGACAAGCATTAAGCATATCAAAGTCATAGCAACATCAATCTCAGAACATAGTGGATACTAGGGATCAAACCCTAACAAAACTAACTCGATTACATGATAAATCTCATCCAACCCATCACCGTCCAGCAAGCCTACGATGGATTTACTCACACACGGCGGTGAGCATCATGAAATTGGTGATGGAGGATGGTTGATGATGACGATGGCGACGGATTCCCCTCTCTAGAGCCCCAAACGGACTGCAGATCAGCCCTACCGAGAGAGTTTAGGGCTTGACAACGGCTTCGTATCATAAAACACGATGAATCCTTCTCCCTGGTTTTTTCTCCCCGAAAGTGAATATATGGAGTCAAGGTTGAGGTTGGTGGAGCGTCAGGGGTGCCACGAGGCAGGGGGCGCGCCCAGGGGGTAGGGCGCGCCCCCACCCTCGTGGACAAGTGGAGGCCCCCATGACGTGGATCTTCCTTCCAGTATTTTTTATATATTCCAAACTAATTCTCCGTTGATTTTCAGGTCATTCCGAGAACTTTTATTTCTGCACAAAAATAACACCATGGCAATTCTGTTGAAAACAACGTCAGTCCGGGTTAGTTCCATTCAAATCATGCAAGTTAGAGTCCAAAACAAGGGCAAAAGTGTTTGGAAAAGTAGATACGACGGAGACGTATCAACTCCCCCCAGCTTAAACCTTTACTTGTCCTCAAGCAATTCAGTTGATAAACTGAAAGTGATAAAGAAAAACTTTTATAAACTCTGTTTGCTCTTGTTGTTGTAAATATGTAAAGCCAGCATTCAAGTTTTCAACAAAGATTATGAACGAACCATATTCGCAATAACATTTAGGTCTCATGTTTACTCATATCAATGACATAATCAACTAGCAAGCAATAATAATAAATCTCGGATGACAACACTTTCTCAAAACCATCATGATATGATATAACAAGATGGTATCTCGCTAGCCTTTCTGAGACCGCAAAATATAAATGTAGAGCACCTTTAAAGATCAAGGACTGACTAGACATTGTAATTCATGGTAAAATAGATCCAGTCAAGTCATACTCAATGTAAACTAACAGTAATGGATGCAAATGACAGCGGTGCTCTCCAACTAGTGCTTTTTAATAATAGGGTGATGACTCAGCATAAAAGTAAATAGATAGGCCCTTCACAGAGGGAAGCAGGGATTTGTAGAGGTGTCAGAGCTCGGTTTTGAAATAGATATGAATAATATTTTGAGTGGTATACTTTCATTGTCAACATAACAACCAAGAGTTCTCGATATCTTCCATGCTACACACATTATAGGCGGTTCCCAAACAGAATGGTAAAGTTTATACTCCCCCTCCACCAACAAGCATCAATCCATGGCTTGCTCGAAACAACGAGTGCCTCCAACTAACAAGAGTCCCTAGGGAGTTTTGTTTGCAGTTATTTTGATTTGATTTGCATAAAGCATGGGACTGGGCATCCCGGTGACCAGCCCTTTTCTCGTGAGTGAGAAGCGGAGTCCGCTCCTCTTGAGAATAACCCGCCTAACATGGAAGATACAGACAGCCCTAGTTGATACATGAGCTATTCGAGCATACAAAACAGAATGTTTATTTGAAGGTTTAGAGTTTGGCACATACAAATTTACTTGGAATGGCAGGTAGATACCGTATATAGGTAGGTATGGTGGACTCATATGGAACAACTTTGGGGTTTATGGAATTGGATGCACAAGCAGTATTCCCGCTTAGTACAAGTGAAGGCTAGCAAAAGACTGGGAAGCGACCAGCTAGAGAGTGACAACAGTCATGAACATGCATTAAAATTAATCAACACCGAATGCAAGCATGACTAGGATATAATGCACCATGAACATAAATATCGTAGAGGCTATGTTGATTTTGTTTCAACTACATGCGTGAACATGTGCCAAGTCAAGCCACTCGAATCGTTCAAAAGAGGATACCACCCTATCATACCACATCACAACCATTTTAATAGCATGTTGGCACGCAAGGTAAACCATTATAAGCTCCTAGCTAATTAAGCATGGCATAAGCAACTACAATCTCTAATTTTCATCGCGAACATGTTTATTCACAATAGGCCGAATCAGAAATGATGAACTAATCATATTTACAAAAACAAGAGAGGTCGAGTTCATACCAGCTTTTATCATCTCAATAAGTTCATCATATAATCATCATTATTGCCTTTCACTTGCACGACCAAATAGTGTGGATAATAATAATAATACACGTGCATTGGACTAAGTTGGAATCTGCAAGCATTCAATTCAAGAGAGAAGGCAAGGTAATATGGGCTCTTTGTCAGATCAATGATAATGCATATAAGAGCCACTTTAACATTTTAATTATCGTCTTCTCCTCTCGACCCCCAAAGAACAAGAAATCTTTTTGGATTTTCTTTTTAATTATTACTACTACAGCATGAAAAGTAAACTAACTAAAAGCTACAACTAATTTTTTTTGGTTTTCCAAGGTTTATCAAACACACAAGAAGAAAGGATAAAAAGGAAAATAAACTAGCATGGATATTACAATGAAAAAGTATGAGCACCGACAACTAGCAATGCGTGTGTGAACATGAATGTAATGTCGGTGAGAAATACATACTCCCCCAAGCTTAGGCTTTTGGCCTAAGTTGGTCTATGGCCACGGCTGGCCTGGCGGGTATCCAAAGTTGTAGCTGGGGTCGTACTGAGATGCAGCGGCAATTGCCTGATGAGCTGCAGCTTGGAGGCAAGCTGTCTCTGTCCTCCTCTTATACTCATCTACCTCCTCCCTGGTTATAACATATCTCCCTTTTGCCTGAGAGTCAAAGAAAGCAGGAGCAGGGAGAGCGACGTGATAGGTGCATCGTCTGTCAAAGATTAGTCGGTACTGGAGGAACTGATCGTTCCTCTCAACAAGCTGATGATGAACCATGGCCTCATAATCTAAATAAACAAGAGGCAACTCAATATCATACCTACGTATGGGTATATCAAGAAAATTAGCTAGACGGGTTGCATAAATTCCACCAAAGAAATCTCCATTGAATCTATTATTATGCAACCTACGTGCAACAATGACTCCCAAATTATAATTTTTATCTCCTAATACAGCACTCCTGAGAACACTGAGGTCAGGGACACACATGTGACATGCTTCATCCTTACCATTTATGCACCTACCTATGAAGAGAGCAAAATAATGTATAGCAGGAAAATGAATGCTTCCTATGGTAGCTTGTGTTATATCTCTAGATTCCCCCATAGTTATAGTAGCAAAAAATCCCTAAACTCACATTTGCGAGGCTCACTAGTGCTGCCCCATTGTGGAAGTTTACAAGCAGTGATAAAATCTTCTAAGTCCATAGTATAAGAATTTTCATAAAGATCAAATAGGACAGTTTGAGAATTGCGTGATGATGAAAATTAAAACCTCCTCACAAAGGAATCAGTGAGATAGTGTTATTGGCGGCACTTATCTGCCTCGAAGCTCTCAAGATCGGCATTACGCACATATGCGTTAAATTCTTCCTTGATTCCTGCTCGATCCATAAAGTTCTCTGACGGCCATTCAGAAGCCCGCACCTGAGCTTCCCTCGGTGGTTCATCGTCGGCATCGCGTATTGTGAGCCTGGGTCCTTGCTTCCTTGAAGGACCACCTTGGTACATTTTCCTAAACATATTTCTTCCTCTGAAAAATTTCTGAAATTTTTACTGACTTCAAAATAAAAATGAACCAAACTCAACAAAATTGATAGCAACTACTCCTACAAGTGCCTAGAGACAATATCATGCATCAAAACTACTTTTGACCACATAAATTTGACATGCAAGCTCAAGAACAGGGTCACCTAAGCAACAAAAATATGCAATGAATAAAGCACTAGAACAGAAACTAATTGGACCATTGGAGGAGCCACATACCAAAGAACAATCCCCCAAAGCAGTTTTGTGAATGGAGTTTTGAGCAAGGAGATCGAAAATGGCAGCAAAATGAGCTTGGACTCGGGTTTGAGCTGGTTGGTGAATTTTGCGGGAGAAAGAAGGAGTGTCTGGTAGCTGGAATAAGTGGAGGGGAGCTACCGTGGGCCCACGACGCAGGGGGCGCGCCCAGGGGGTGGGCGCGCCCTGGACCCTCGTGGCCAGGTGCTTGCTCCCCCTGCTATGTTCTCAGTGCCAGATATTCTCAAATATTCTAGAAAAAAATCATATTTAATTTTCAGGGCATTTGGAGAACTTTTATTTTTGGGGTATTTTTTATTGCATTGATAATTCAGAAAACAGACAGAAAAATACTATTTTTGCTTTATTTAATATAAATAACAGAAAGTAAAAAGAGGGTACAGAGAGTTGTGTTTTCTAAATTCATCCATCTCATGCTCATCAAAAGGAATCCACTAACAAGGTTGATCAGGTCTTGTTAACAAAATCATTCCGAATAACATTGAACCGGAGAATTTTCGAATAACACTAGGTTACCTCAACGGGGATATGCATGTCCCCAACAATAAGAATATCATATTTCTTCTTGACAGTAGGAAGAGGAAATTCAAAACCTCCAATAGTAATAGTTGATTTTTTTTCAATAGAATTGATACTGTGGACTTGATGTTGTTTCCTCGGAAAGTGTACTATGTGCTCATTACCATTAAAACGAAAATGACATTGCCTTTGGTGCAATCAATAACAGCCCCTGCAGTATTCAAAAAGGGTCTTCCGAGAATAATAGACATACTGTCGTCCTTGGGAATATCAAGAATAAAAAGTCCGTTAAAATAGTAACGTTTGCAACCACAACAAGCACATCTTCACAAATACCGACAGGTATAGCAGTTGATTTATCAGCCATTTGCAAAGATATTTCAGTAGGTGTCAACTTATTCAAATCAAGTTTGCGATATAAAGAGAGAGGCATAACACTAACACCGGCTCCAAGATCACATAAAGCAGTTTTAACATAGTTTCTTTTAATGGAGCATAGTATAGTTGGTACTCCTGGATCTCCAAGTTTCTTTGGTATTCCACCCTTAAAAGTATAATTAGCAAGCATGGTGGAAATTTCAGCTTCCGGTATCTTCCTTTTATTAGTAACAATATCTTTCATGTACTTAGCATAAGGATTCATTTTAAGCATATCAGTCAAACGCATACGCAAGAAGATAGGTCCAATCATTTCAGCAAAGCGCTCAAAATCCTCATCATCCTTTTTCTTGGATGGTTTAGGAGAAAAAGGCATGAGTTTCTGAACCCATGGTTCTCTTTCCTTACCATGCTTCCTAGCAACAAAGTATCTCTTATCATAACGTTGATTCTTTGATTGTGGGTTATCAATATCAACAGCAGGTTCAGTTTCTACATCATTATCATTGCTAGGTTGAGCATCAACATGAATATCATCATTAATATTATCACTAGGTTCATGTTCATTACCAGATTGGGTTTCAGCATCAGAAATAGAAATATCATTGGGATTCTCAGGTGTGTCTACAACAGGTTCACTAGAAGCATGGAAAGTCCTATCATTCTTCTTTTTCTTCCTTTTAGAAGGACTAGGTGCATCTACATTAGCTCTCTGAGAATCTTACTCAATTCTCTTAGGGTGGCCCTCAGGGTACAAAGATTCCTGAGTCACTTTACCCCCTCTAGTTGCAACTCTAATAGCAAAGTCATTATTTTTACTATTCAATTCATTGAGCAAATCATTCTGAGCTTTAAGTACTTGTTCTACTTGAGTGGTAACCATAGAAGCATGTTTACTAATAAGTTTAAGTTCACCTTTAACATTAGCCATATAATCACTCAAGTGTTCAATCATGTAAGCATTATGTTTCAATTGTCTACTAACATAAGCATTAAAATCTTCTTGCTTAACCATAAAGTTATCAAATTCATCCAAACATTGGCTAGCAAACTTAGCAGGAGGGATTTCAGCTTTATCATATTTATAGAGAGAATTTACCTTTACTACCTGTGTCGGGTTATCGAGATCATGTGTTTCTTCAATAGATGATGAATTAAGACCATGTATTTCTTCAACAGGAGGTAAATTCTTAACATCTTCAGCTTTTATACCTTTTTCCTTCATAGATTTCTTTGCCTCTTGCATATCTTCAGGACTGAGAAATAGAATACCCCTTTTCTTTGGAGTTGGCTCAGGAGTTGGTTCGGGAATTGGATCAGGGATTGGATCAGGAAGTGTCCAATTATTTTCATTAGTCAACATATTATTCAATAGAATTTCAGCTTCATCAACAGTTCTTTCCCTGAAAACACAACCAGCACAACTATCCAGGTAATCTCTGAAAGCATCGCTTAGTCCATTATAAAAGATATCAAGTATTTCATTTTTCTTGAGAGGATGATCAGGAAAAGCATTAAGTAATCGGAGAAGCCTCCCCAAGCTTGTGGGAGACTCTCTTCTTCAATTTGCACAAAATTATATATTTCCCTTAAAGCAGCTTGTTTCTTATGAGCGGGGAAATATTTAGCAGAGAAGTAATAAATCATATCCTGGGGACTACGCACACAACCAGGATCAAGAGAGTTAAACCATATCTTAGCATCACCCTTTAATGAGAACGGAAATAATTTAAGGATGTAATAATAGCGAGTTTTCTCATCATTACTGAACAGGGTAGCTATATCATTTAATTTAGTAAGATGTGCCACAACAGTTTCAGATTCATAGCCATAGAAAGGATCAGATTCAACCAAAGTAATTATATAAGGGTCGACAGAGAATTCATAATCCTTATCAGTAACAAAGATAGGTGAAGTAGCATAAGCAGGATCATATTTCATTCTAGCATTCAGAGTTTTTTGTTTCAGCTTAGCTAATAATTTCTTAAGGTCACTCATATCATTGCAAGCAAGAAAATCTCTAGCAGTTTCTTCATCCATAACATAACCCTCAGGAACAACAGGCAATTCATATCTAGGGGGAGAATCTTCATCGTCGCTTTCATCAATATTATCAGTTTCAATAATTTCATTCTCTCTAGCCCTAGCAAGTTGTTCATCAAGAAATTAACCAAGTGGCACAGTAGTATCAAGCATAGAAGTAGTTTCATCATAAGTATCATGCATAGTAGAAGTGGCATCATCAATAACATGCGACATATCAGAATTAATAGCAGAAGCAGGTTTAGGTGTCGCAAGCTTACTCAAAACAGAAGGTGAATCAAGCGCAGAGCTAGATAGAAGTTCCTTACCTCCCCTCGTAGTTGAGGGATAAATATTGGTTCTTGGATCTTTCAAGTTCTTCATAATGATAAGCAGATATAAATCCCAAGTGACACAAAGAATAGAGCTATGCTCCCCGGCAACGGCGCCAGAAAATAGTCTTGATAACCCACAAGTATACGGGATCGCAACAGTTTTCGAGGGTAGAGTATTCAACCCAAATTTATTGATTCGACACAAGGGGAGCCAAAGAATATTCTTAAGTATTAGCAGCTGAGTTGTCAATTGAACCACACCTGGAAACTTAATATCTACATCAAAGTGTTTAGTAGAAAAGTAATATGATAGTAGTGGTAACGGTGGTAAAAGGTAACGGTAACCAAAGTAATATTTTTTGTGTTTTGTAGTGATGATAACAATAGCAACGGAAAAGTAAATGAGTGAAGAACAATATATGGAAAGCTCGTAGGCAATGGATCGGTGATGGAGAATTATGTCGGATGCGTTTCAGCATGTAACAGTCATAACATAGGGTGACACAGAACTAACTCCAATTCATCAATGTAATGTAGGCATGTATTCCGAATATAGTCATACGTGCTTACGGAAAAGAACTTGCATGACATCTTTTCTCCTACCCTCCCATGGCAGCGGGGTCCTAGCAGAAACCAAGGGATATTAAGGCCTCCTTTTAATAGAGTACCGGACCAAAGCATTAACACATAGTGAATACATGAACTCCTCAAACTACGGTCATCACCAGGAGTGGTCCCGATTATTGTCACTCCGTGGTTGCCGGATCATAACACATAGTAGGTGACTATAGACTTGCAAGATAGGATCAAGAACTCTCATATATTGATGAAAACATAATAGGTTCAGATCTGAAATCATGGCACTCGGGCCCTAGTGACAAGCATTAAGCATAGCAAAGTCATATCAACATCAATCTCAGAACATAGTGGATACTAGGGATCAAACCCTAACAAAACTAACTCGATTACATGATAGATCCCATCCAACCCATCACCGTCTAGCAAGCCTACGATGGAATTACTCACGCATGGTGGTGAGCATCATGAAATTGGTGATGGAGGATGGTTGATGATGACGATGGCGACGGATTCCCCTCTCCGGAGCCCCGAACGGACTCCGGATCATCCCTCCCGAGAGAGTTTAGGGCTTGGCGGCGGCTCTGTATCGTAAAACGTGATGAATCCTTCTCCCTGGTTTTTTTCTCCCCGAAAGTGAATATATGGAGTCAAGGTTGAGGTTGGTGGAGCGTCAGGGGGCCCACGAGGCAGGGGGCGCGCCCAGGGGGGTAGGACGCGCCCCCCACCCTCGTGGACAGGTGGAGGCCCCCTGACGTGGATCTTCCTTCCAATATTTTTTATATATTCCAAAATAATTCTCCGTTGATTTTCAGGTCATTCCGAGAACTTTTATTTCTGCACAAAAATAACACCATCGCAATTCTGCTGAAAACAACGTCAGTCCGGGTTAGTTCCATTCAAATCATGCAAGTTAGAGTCCAAAACAAGGGCAAAAGTGTTTGGAAAAGTAGATACGACGGAGACGTATCACTTCCCTCCAAATTAACCCAAATGCTAGCCCCGGCCCGAATGGTTTTGGACCAGGCTTCTATCAAAAGTATTGGCACTCCACTAAAGAAATCATCATCCTTTTTTTCAAGCCTTCCATGAACAGACTGTAGGTGTTAAACGTCTCAATATAGCATTCATGATTCTGCTCCCCAAGGATACCGTTGCCAGATCTGCAAATGACTTCCGACCCATTTCCCTTCAAAATTGCCCTCCAAAGGCCATTGCAAAGCTCCTAACAAACCGCCTAAAGCCTCTTATCCCACTGCTCATCCACGATGACCAAACATGATTCATTAATGGGAGATCAATTGCTGAGAACTTCATCTATGTAGCTGACTTGCTTAACTGCTGCCACACTACAAAAGCGCCCACCATGATCTTTTAACTGGATATCCGCAAGAGTTTTGACTCAATGTAGCGACTAGACCTCAAACGGTCTAATCTCTGTGCTCGGGTGTCATCCCTGGATCAGTAATGCTGACACCACACAATACTTGAAGGATTTATAATAGAGTAGCAATCACACACTTATTACATCGAGTGTCTCAAAAGAGAACTTATTACAATAAATATGGCTTAAGGCCATCTAATAACGATAAGAGTGGAAGGCTTGGAAGATAAGTGAGTCCATCAACTCCAACGGCATCACTAAGTATAGAACCACGACCTAGAAACACCTTAATCATCGTCTGAAAAGTCTGCAACATTAACGTTGCAGCCCGAAACAGGTCAGCACATGGAATATGCTGGCAAAATAACACATAGAGAGTAATGGAATGAAATAGGCTATTCTATATGCATATCTGGTTGGTAGAAAGCTCTATGGTTATAGTTTTGCGTAAAGCCAATTTTTCCCTACTGCAAAGGAATAAATTTTATTTAACTATCATGGTAGTTGTTGAACATTGAGAATGGTTGACAGCATTCTCAATCCCAATTAAGCATCATCATTAAACAAAACCCAACAAAATTAAATTTTAGAGTAACATGTTGATATTCACATGATAATCTAGGTACTAGATACTCAAGATGTCCATAACCGGGGACACGGCTAATCATGATTAGTTTATACACTCTGCAGAGGTTTGCGCACTTTTCCCCACAAGACTCGATCGCCTCCGTTTGGTTTCTCGCACTACATGGTGTTTGAGAAGACGGATGACCGAGACATAGTCTTTCAGAAGCGCTAGCACCTTACGATCGGGTAGACCATTACACCTACTTTCCCCTACATCTGCTAGTCTACCACTGTAAGAGTTCGCACAACTTAATCAACTATGCTAGAGCCCATAATAGCTTGTGGCTGCACACGGAAGTTTCTAGCATGAATAATCTCATGATCCCTTTGAGCCTGGGTGGCGGTCTGTAAAGAAAACAGGCAATCGCTGGAATACCCAGGAGCCTCAGTCCACCCATATGTGTGTTTAAGTTGCCACCTTAAATAAACCATTAATTTAACCATCTCACATCTGTCATGGATACACTCACCCAATCCACGTCTACTAGCATAGCATGGCATAATAAGCAAACGTAGAAGTAACTCCCAAGGGTTTGATAATAACAGGTAATAGGTTCTACCTCATCTACTTCCCAAACCCACAATTTAATTAGATCCTAATCATGCAATGTGTGAGGATTGATCTAATGCAATAAAACTGGGTAAAGGGAAAACATGATCAAAGTGTTACTTGTCTTGCTGATGATCCGGGAAACCTAGCGATTCGAAGGAGCAAGCGGCGCACTCCGGGTACTCTATCGCAAACAAACAAGCATACAATAAGTACTCAACTAATGCACAGGTAAAACTCAAATAAGAGATCTAACCAGAAAGTTCAACTTAAGAACTCCGGTTGGCAAAAAGAATCAAATCGAACGAAGCAAAGGAAGACAAACGGCAAAAGAAACAGGCTTCGTTTACTATTCTGGATCTAGGGCAATTTTTACAGTGGAAAAAACTTGTTTGAGTTGGTTAAACGGAAAAAGGGTTTCGAGACGAAACTCCAGGTGCTTGAATCGCTTGATTCCGATAAACGAGCGAAAAGTTAGACTAAAACGAAAATCGGATCAGGAATCACGATCAGAAAAACCGCGAATTTAATCCGAGAAAAAGAAAAATGACGAACGTTTGTTAAAAGGAATGAACGGACGAACGCTCGCTAATTAAATAAACCGGAAAAACCGATCTATTTAAAAAAACCGAAACTAAAAAAATGAACAAAACCGTCGGAAAACCGAACGGTTTTTTTTCGAGAAAAACCGGAGGCGAAAAAGAAAAAAAAACTACCTCCGGCGAACGGCGACGGCGGTCCAGCGACGGCGGCGCTCCGGTGGCGGCGGCGCGGGCGGGCGGCAGCAGGGCAGAGGCGGCGGCGGTGGCCGGCTAGGGTTAGGGTTTTCGGGCGGGGGCGCGGCTGGGCTTGGCCGGGGGCCTCGAGGCGCTTATAAGTGGCCCGGCCAGGAGGAGTCCTGGCCGGTTACGGCCCAAGGTCGGTTCAGACTTTTTTTAAAATAATTACGCTCGGAATAAAAAAACAAAAGGAATACTAAACGGACTCCAAAAATCCCGAAATAAATTTTCCCCGGCTTCTAATATCAAGCTGCACAGGATGAACATTTATTTGGGGCCTAAATGCAATTTTGAAAAACGCGCATTTTTCCTAAATTCAAATAAAATAGCAAATAAAACCAAAATAAAATCTTATTTGATTTTTTATTAAATCCTCAATATTTCTTTATTTTGGGAAAGTCATTTTATTCCCTCTCTCATACTTTTGTAGTAGAAATAATTGAAGAGAAAATAAATAAAATCAAATGATCCTATTTTCAAAATTTGAGACAACTCAAATATGAAAATAACGAAATCCCCAACTCTCTCTGAGGGTCCTTGAGTTGCGTGAAATTTCTGGGATCAACCAAAATGTAATAAATATGATATGCAATGATGATCTAGTGTATAACATTCCAAATTGAAAATTTGGGATGTTACAAACCTACCCCCCTTAAGATGAATCTCGCCCTCGAGATTCGGGTTGGCTAGAAAATAGGTGAGGGTGGTCCTCTAGCAAATCTTCCTCTCGTTCCCAGGTGGCTTCATCCTCCGTGTGGTGGCTCCACTGAACCTTGCAAAACTTGATAACCTTGCTGCGGGTGACTCGACTGGCATACTCAAGAATCTTGACTGGTTTCTCCTCATAGGTCAAATCACTGTCCAACTGAATTGCTTCCAGTGGTACTGTATCTCTGAGCGGTATGTCAGCCATCTCTGCGTGGCACTTCTTCAATTGGGATACATGAAACTAGTCATGAACTCCTGACAATCCTTCGGGCAATTCCAACTTATAGGCAACTTCTCCCATACGCTCCAAAACTTTGTATGGGCCTACAAAACGTGGCGCTAACTTCCCCTTAACTCCAAAGCGCTTAACTCCTCGAAGTGGTGATACTCGAAGATAAACTCGGTCTCCGACTTCGTAAACTGTCTCCTTGCGTTTAGAATCTGCATAACTCTTCTGCCTGGATTGAGCTACCTTGAGCCTATCGCGAATCAATTTCACTTTCTGTTCAGACTCCTTTATCAGATCCGGTCCAAACAACTGGCGGTCTCCAACTTCATCCCAAGACAATGGGGTCCTGCACCTGCTTCCGTACAAGGCTTCGAAAGGGGCCATCTTCAAACTGGATTGATAGCTGTTGTTGTAAGAGAACTCTGCATACGGCAAATTCTCGTCCCAGCTAGATCCGTAATCTAGCGCACAAGCTCTTAGCATATCCTCCAAAATCTGATTGACTCTCTCAGTCTGTCCATCTGTCTGCGGGTGGAAAGCTATGCTAAACTCCAGTCTGGTACCCAAAGTTTCATGTAACTGATTCCAGAACTTTGAGGTAAATTGGGTTCCTCTATCTGATACTATGCTCCTTGGAACTCTATGCAGACAAACAATTCTAGTCATGTATATCTTTGCCAACTTTGCACTGGTATAGGTAGTCTTCACTAGAATGAAATGAGCTACCTTTGTCAAACGATCGACTACAACCCATATTGAGTCATAGCCTGAACGTGTTCTGGGCAATCCTGTAATAAAATCCATGCCTAGCTTATCCCACTTCCATTTGGGTATCGGCAATGGCTGTAGCAATCCGGCTGGCTTCAGATGCTCTTCCTTTACTCTCTGACATACGTCACAAACTGCTACATATTCCGCGATATCCTTCTTCATTCCGGTCCACCAGAAAATATCCTTCAAATCCAAATACATCTTGGTATTTCCTGGGTGAATCGAATACGGTGAATCATGGGCCTCATGTAAAATTAACTTCCTGATCTCCGAATCATTTGGTACATAAACACGGTCTTCAAACCATAAGGTATAGTGCTCATCCTCACGAAATCCCTTAGCTTTTCCTTTGCTCATTGTCTCCTTAATAGAAGCAATCTCCTTGTCAGTCTTTTGAGCTTCTATGATCTTATCCATCAACGTAGACTGAATCTCCAATGCTGCTACATAACCTCTTGGAACTATTTCCAAACATAGCTCTCCAAGATTTTCGGCTAACTCCCTTGGTAAATCTCCCGTCATTAGGGTGTTGACATGGCTCTTGCGGCTCAACGCGTCAGCTACTACGTTAGCCTTTCCGGGGTCATAATGCAATTTCATATCATAATCCTTGATGAGCTCCAACCATCTCCTTTGTCTGAGGTTCAACTCCTTTTGTGTGAAAATATACTTCAAACTCTTGTGATCCGTGTACACCTCGCAATGGTTTCCAATCAGAAAATGTCTCCAAGTCTTCAATGCATGCACTACGGCTTCTAACTCCAAATCATGCGTAGCATAATTTAACTCGTGAGGCTTAAGCTGTCGTGAGGCATATGAAACAACTCTTCCTTCCTGCATAAGCACTACTCCAAGTCCTCGATGTGAAGCGTCACAATACACCTCATAATCCTTGGTCTGATCCGGTAAAATCAACACTGGTGAGGTAACCAAACGTTTCTTCAATGCCTGGAAACTAGCCTCACATTCCTCAGTCCATTTGAACTTGGTATCCTTCTTCAACAACTCCATCATAGGCTTTGCAATCTTTGAGAAATTCTCAATAAACCTCCGGTAGTATCCCGCGAGTCCAAGAAAACTCCGGATCTCTCCAACTGTTGTTGGCGCTTCCCACTTGGTCACAGTATCAACTTTAGTGGGATCTACTGCTATACCTTCTCCGGATATAACGTGTCCAAGAAATCCAACTTCTTTCAACCAAAACTCACATTTGCTAAACTTGGCATATAATTGATGTTCTCTGAGCTTTCCAAGAACCAAACGCAAATGCTCCTTATTCTCCTCTTCATTCTTCGAGTAAACCAGGATATCATCAATGAACACTACGACGAAGTAATCCAGGAACTCCATAAACACTTTGTTCATCATGTTCATAAAATATGCAGGTGCGATAGTCAGACCAAATGACATAACGGTATACTCGTACAGCCCATACCTGGTGGTAAAAGCCGTCTTAGGTATATCCTGTTCTCGAATCTTCAACTGGTGGTATCCTGATCGCAGATCGATCTTGGAAAATACCTTAGCTCCTTGCAATCGATCAAACAGATCATTGATCATCAGTAGTGGGTACTTGTTCTTGATGGTTACTTCATTCAAACCTCGATAATCAACAACCATCCTTAACGATCCATCCTTCTTTTCCACTAGAAGTACTGGCGATCCCCAAGGCGATGAACTTGGGCGAATGTATCCTTTATCCAGTAACTCCTTAATTTGCTTCTTAATCTCCACCAAATCCTTTGCGGGCATCCTATATGGTCTCTTTGATATTGGCCCTGTGCCTGGCAAAAGCTTAATCAAAAACTCAATTTCTCTATCCGGTGGCATGCCTGGCAATTCTTCTGGAAATACATCGGGGAAATCCTTCACTACTGGTACTTCCTCCTGCACAATTCCTGTTAAACAATTTACTTGAGTCCTCTTCGGCACATGCCGGGATACATACTTGATCCTTCTCCCTTCTGGGGTGGTAAGCAAGATTGACTTACTGGCGCAATCGATGTTTCCTCCATACATCGACAACCAATCCATACCTAGAATTACATCCAAACCTTGTGATTCCAAAATGATTAAATCCGAGGGGAACACATGCCTACCTATACTTAATGGCACTTGAAGACATCCTTGGCTAGCCATATACTCCGCTCCTGGTGAGCTTACTAACATAGGTGTTCTAAGAACTTTGGTGGGCAGGTTATACTTGTCCACAAATCCCCTTGATATGTATGAATGCGATGCACCAGTATCAAAAAGAACGAGTGCAGTAAATGACTTAACCAAAAACTTACCGGTTACTGCATCCAGCTGCTCCTCAACCTCCTCCACGTTAACGTGGTTCACTTGTCCCCTGTTGAAAGGGTTCGGCTTCTTCCCAGAGCTTCCATTGCCATTACCATTCTGTGATTCAGGGCATTCATTGGCATAATGTCCGGTCTTCTGGCACTTAAAACAAGTGACTTGGCTCAGGTCTCTCTTGGCTGGGGTTGATGGGTTGGTGCGGTTCTGGCCGTTGCTTCCTCCATTCCCATTACCATTCTTGGTGCCATTGTGATTGTGCGAGCTACCTCCTCCATGGGTATGCTAAAAATGTCCTCCCGGTCTAGGGGTAAAACGTGGCTTCTGCTGAGCTCCTGAACTGTACTTCCCTTGTCCATACTTCCTCTTGCGATTCTCAATCTGCTGCTGCTTCCCTTCAATCATGAGAGCACGATCTACCAACTCCTGGTGGTTGTTGAAGGTGGCTACCATCAACTGCATGCTCAACTCATCGTTCAGTCCTTCCAGAAACTTCTCCTGCTTAGCTGCATCCGTAGCAACGTCATCTGGGGCATAACGTGCTAATTTACTAAAGTCCTCCACATACTGGCCAACTGTCCGTCCTCCTTGGCACAAGTTGCGAAACTCTCGCTTCTTCATGGCCATAGCTCCTGCTGAAACATGGGCAGTTCGAAAAGCCTGCTGAAACTGGTCCCACGTGACAGTGTCGACAGGGAAAGTGGCTGTGAAATTTTCCCACCATGATGCTGCGGGTCCTTCAAGCTGATGTGCGAAAAACTTCACCTTTTCCGCATCCGTGCATCCTGCTGTGGTCAACTCTCTAGCTGTCTTGCGGAGCCAATCATCTGCTACTATCGGCTCGGTGCTACTGGAAAACACCGGCGGATTTAGCCTAAGAAAACGGGCTAAGTGATCAATGGGTGGTCGTGGTGGTGGTGGGTTGTTGTTGTTGTTCCCCTGATTCTGATTCTGGACTAACAACTGCATCAATGTGTTCTGCTGCTGGATCAACTGGGTGAGCTCCGGTGGAAAGGTAAATCCAGGGTCACGTCTCGGAGCCATCTGAGGTTTCAAAAAAGATGAGATTTAAGAATAGAGGGGGTCTAAAGAGAAAACACTACCCATATGCACATGAGGCAAAAGCAAACAATTCACTTCTTTCAATCAATCAAACAAGGGCATACAATCGATCTAACTATCGCAAAAGTGATCGGACTACTATATTTACATGGTGGACTACTACTACTACTGATGAGGTGGTCTACTAGAAATATTCTTCAGTTGCAGACTCCATTATATCTGCTCCAGCTTCATCAACATAGTCATCATCACTATCGTCTGGATCCGAGTCGGTGTCGTCGATGATGATGTAGTCTTCCGGGCGAATCTCCTTGGGTTCTTCGTCTTCTTCTACTGGTGTAGGGCCTCCCATAAATATTCCGATCTTCTTGATTAGATCATCATTTTTCTCCACTAATACTTTGATTTCCTCTTCATAATCTTCACGTGTAGCCTTGAGTTCTTCCTCCAATTCCTTGATTCTTGTCCTTGCCTTCTTCAGATCTATCATGTCGGCGCACATCTGGTTCTCCTGACGTCGAATGTGCTGGTTTAACTCCTGGATAAAAGTTGCAACTGATCTATCCTTTCTGGTGCTGATCATCTCCCAATGCTCATCTCTGTGCCCACAAATCTGGTAGATAGTATCCTTGAGATCATTGCGGTAGACTTCTCCAATGCGTCCCATGGCGATGTGAGCTGCCATGCTCTTTCCTAGACTCTAAGTTGGTGCATCAAAGGAAAACTCTATGGGCTTAGTGACTGGCATGAACGTCCTTCCTGGAACTTGAACTTGAATCATCCAGCGCTCTTCTTCAGGTAAAGTGGCGTTGTAGGTTCCGGTGAAGCTTGGTACTCCTATGTTCAGGTATCTAGTGACTTCCTTCAAGTGACGTCCAAAGGGTGTATCTTCATCCGGTTGCGTGAACTTGTTCCTTGCATCCGCCATCCTAAAAAAGTAGAAAAGATGAGAAGTCAGAAAGAGAAGAGAGTGAGTAGTGATCTAGGTCTTTAGCTTAGTGGTCGTGTCCTACAGTCAGCGCGTGCCTTGATACCATCTTGTAGCGACCAGACCTCAAACGGTCCAATCTCTGTGCTCCGGTGTCATCCCTGGATCAGTAATGCTGACACCACACAGTACTTGAACGATTTATAACAGAGTAGCAATCACACACTTATTACATCGAGTGTCTCAAAAGAGAACTTATTACAATAAATATGGCTTAAGGCCATCTAATAACGATAACAGCGGAAGGCTTGGAAGATAAGTGAGTTCATCAACTCCAACGGCATCACTAAGTATAGAACCACGACCTAAAAACACCTTAATCGTCGTCTGAAAAGTCTGCAACATTAACGTTGCAACCCGAAATAGGTCAGCACATGGAATATGCTGGTAAAATAACACATAGAGAGTAATGGAATGAAATAGGCTATTCTATATGCATATCTGGCTGGTGGAAAGCTCTATGGTTATAGTTTTGCGTAAAGCCAATTTTTCCCTACTGCAAAGGAATAAATTTTATTTAACTATCATGGTAGTTGTTAAACATTGAGAATGGTTGACAGCATTCTCAATCCCAATTAAGCATCATCATTAAACAAAACCCAACAAAATTAAATTTTAGAGTAACATGTTGAGATTCACATGATAATCCAGGTACTAGATACTCAAGATGTCCATAACCGGGGACACGGCTAATCATTATTAGTTTTTACACTCTGTAGAGGTTTGCACACTTTTCCCCACAAGACTCGATCGCCTCCGTTTGGTTTCTCGCACTACATGGTGTTTGAGAAGACGGATGACCGAGACATAGTCTTTCAGAAGCGCTAGCACCTTACGATCGAGTAGACCATTACACCTACTTTCCCCTACATCTGCTAGTCTACCACTGTAAGAGTTCGCACAACTTAATCAACTATGATAGAGCCCATAATAGCTTGTGGCTGCACACGGAAGTTTCTAGCATGAATAATCTCATGATCCCTTTGAGCCTGGGTGGCGGTTCGTAAAGAAAACAGGCAATCGCTGGAATACCCAGGTGCCTCAATCCACCCAGATGTGTGTCTAAGTTCTCACCTTAAATAAACCATTAATTTAACCATCTCACATCTGTCATGGATACACTCACCCAATCCACGTCTACTAGCATAGCATGGCATAATAAGCAAACGTAGAAGTAACTCCCAAGGGTTTGATAATAACAGGTAATGGGTTCTACCTCATCTACTTCCCAAAACCACAATTTAATTAGATCCTAATCATGCAATGTGTGAGGATTGATCTAATGCAATAAAACTGGGTAAAGGGAAAACATGATCAAAGTGTTACTTGCCTTGCTGATGATCCGGGAAACCTAGCGATTCGAAGTAGCAAGCAGCGCACTTCGGGTACTCTATCGCAAACAAACAAGTATACAATAAGTACTCAACTAATGCACAGGTAAAACTCAAATAAGAGATCTAACCAGAAAGTTCAACTTAAGAACTCCGGTTGGCAAAAAGAATCAAATCGAACGAAGCAACGGAAGACAAACGACAAAAGAAACAGGCTTCGTTTACTATTCTGGATCTAGGGCAATTTTTACAGTGGCAAAAACTTGTTTGAGTTGGTTAAACGGAAAGAGGGTTTCGAGATGAAACTCCAGGCGCTTGAATCGCCTGATTCCGATAAACGAGCGAAAAGTTAGACTAAAACGAAAATCGGATCAGGAATCGCGATCAGAAAAACCGTGAATTTAATCCGAGAAAAAGAAAAACGACAAACGTTCGCTAAAACGAACGAACGGACGAACGCTCGCTAATTAAATAAACCGGAAAAACCGATCTATTTAAAAAAACAGAAACTAAAAAACAAACAAAACCGTCGGAAAACCGAACGGTTTTTTTCGAGAAAAACCGAAGGCGAAAAAGAAAAAAAACTACCTCCGACGACTCCGGCGAATGGCGGCGGCGGTCCGGCGACGGTGGCGGCGTGGGCGGGCGGCGGTGGGGCGGCGCGGGCGGGCGGCGGCGGCCGGCTAGGGTTAGGGTTTTCGGGCGGGGGCGCGGCTGGGCTTGGCCGGGGGCCTCGAGGCGCTTATAAGAGGCCCGGCCAGGAGGAGTCCTGGCCGGTTACAGCCCAAGATTGGTTCGGACTTTTTTTTAAATAATTACGCTCGGAAAAAAACAAAAGGAATACTAAACAGACTCCAAAAATTCCGAAATAAATTTTCCCCGGCTTCTAAAATCAAGCCGCACAGGATGAACATTTATTTGGGGCCTTAATGCAATTTTGAAAAACGCGCATTTTTCCTAAATTCAAATAAAATAGCAAATAAAACCAAAATAAAATCTTATTTGATTTGTTTATTTTGGGAAAGTCGTTTTATTCCCTCTCTCATATTTTTGTAATAGAAATAATTAAAGAGAAAATAAATAAAATCAAATGATCATATTTTCAAAATTTGAGACAACTCAAATATGAAAATAACGAAATCCCCAATTCTCTCCGAGGGTCCTTGAGTTGCGTGAAATTTCTAGGATCAACCAAAATGCAATAAATATGATATGCAATGATGATCTAGTGTATAACATTTCAAATTAAAAATTTGGGATGTTACATTCAATCGCTTGCCCCACCCTTTTGCAGCTTCTCACTCATAGGGTTTTCCCCCTGAAATGGGTTCAATGGGTCAACTCCCTCCTCTCCTCTATAAAAATAGTGGTCATGCTAAATGGTGTGTCCAGTACGTGGATAAATTGCAAAAACATCCTTTGTCAGGGTGACCCGCTCTCGCCTACCTTTTCATCCTTGTTGCCGACATCCTGCAACGTCTGATCATACTAGCTCATAATGATGGCCTTCTTCACCACTCTTTAGACCCCAACCTCCTCCCCACCGTCCTACAATACGTGGATGACACTCTCATCCTGGCAAATGCCTCCTCCAACGGGACCTAGCTCAAACAAATTCTCGATAATTTTGCCAACGTGACTGGCCTCTCTCTCAATTTCCACAAAACAACGTATCTCCCCATCCACCTCTCACCCAACCTAGCCTCTGTAATTAGCAACATCTTGAGATGTGTCATCTCTGCGTTCCCTCAACCTTACCTTGGTCTACCTCCCTCCCCCCACCAAACTACCTTCTCCAGCTTTCCAACCCATCATCCAACACTCTTTAAAACACCTCACTAGATGGGTTGCTCGGTTACTCTCTTGTGGAGCTCGTCTTACCCTAATCTCTTCTGCACTCGACTCAATAGTGCTTTATTTCATGTCAGTTTTCCGTATCACCAAAAAGATCTTAAAACAACTAGACGTGATTCGTAGAGCCTTTTTTTGGGCCGCGGCAAACTGCTCGGGAGCACATTGTCTTATTACTTGGAAAAATGTTTCCAAACCTAAAAAATGGTGGTCTAGGCATAAAACATTTGCTTCTCCAGAATAATTGCTTACTAATGAAGTTTGCTTTCAAACTACTTTAGGGTAAGAGCCTACCTTGGGTAAACTGGTACTATAATAGATACTCCCACTCCATCGCAGATAAACCTACAAACCCCTCGTTTTTTGGAAAGTGGTAAACTCTCAGCTACCTACACTTCAAAATATATCCTTTGTGCTGACAAACAATGGCCTTACTACTTTTTTTGGACCGATAATTGGATCACTCATAAACCTCTAGCCACTGTTTACCCTCACCTCTACTCAACACCAAGTACAATCTCCTCAAGGAGACGATCACTAATGGTTCTATTTGCCCGCGATGTGATGCACCGATGGAGGATGCTACTCACTTGTTTGTCCAGTGCCCGTTTGCAGTTCAGGTCTGGGAGGCCCTACAGCTCGCTGCACCACTCTCGTTTACTGTAATTTGGGATATAACTTTACCAACTGGGCTCGACTACGAAATTTGGCCGTCGGTCGTGCTCACTATTTTGTAGAAAATTTAGGGCTCTAGGAACGCTTCTGTTTTTCGCAATGAAAATCACACGCCTAGAACTACGCTTCTGAAACCTTAGATTCCCTCATAAAAGGGTGGCTGTCGTGTCTTGGCGTCAATACCTTTCCCTGCGCGCTAGCGCTCTCTTGTAACCCTGCCTCTGGCGCTTTGAGCAATATATTCAGGTGGGGATGCTCTCCCCACGGTGATTGTTAAAAGAAAACTTATATTGTTTATCAGAAGAAAAAAAATCTCCTTCACTGTTATTTTTGCCGTGTTTTTTCTCCTTTCACGTGACTGTCCATTCACTAACATCAGCAGTATGTCACACAGCTCGCGTCAATTCATTAACATCAGCAATATGTCACACAGCTTGAAGAAAACGGTAATCATCCATAACTAGTTCACTGAGCATACTCCCTCGGATTATTTAAAAAACTACCGCTAATTCCCTGGCCAATCAAACTACGTATCCGGCTGGACGATAGAGCCACCCGCCAGTCAACTCCTAGTTGCGGTGGCTGCAGCAGAGTGCCTGGACGATGCGCGTGCGGTGCTCCGGGTGGACGCTGATGACGAGCCAGAGGAAGGCGAGGACGCCCGCCCAGACGAGGATGTCCATGGACAGGTGAGTCCTGGGCTGCGACACCACGAAGGTGAGCACAAGGCTGGAGTAGGCCACCACGAACGACCACCGCACGTGCCGCGAGTCCGCCGACATCCGCACCAGCAGGCTCAGCGTCATCACCATCGAGCTCGCGAACCCAGCCCAGCTCGCCGCCATGAACAGCCAGTACCTGCACATCCGGCATGTCAACCGATACTGGCATGGCATGAACGACCGATCGAGTGGTTTTCACGGCGCGCGCGTACCTTGGGCGGTGCAGGTCGCGCATGATGGGGTCGCCGGCGCGGTAAAGCTCCCTGCCGTCCACCGACTTTGTCTCCTGCCAGTACCCGCCGGGGATGTTGGTGCCGAGCTGGTAGGTGAGCGTGGTGATCAGCGTGGCCACCACCAGCAGCGTGTTGGCGTCGTTGCCGACCCAGGTGTTCGGTCCCTGCCCGCCGAGCTGCTGCTGGTTCACGGCCGGCTGGTCGTGAGCCGCTGGTGGCGGCGGGTTCACGGCTGCTGCTGGTGCTTGGTGGCCCATCTCGACGTTGCCCGCCGGCGCCGCGCCTGGGTGAACTATGGGGAGGTGGAGGTCCATGCTCGCTCACTACCCAGTAGGGATCTCGAATCGGAGGAAGGTTCGGTGCTTGGTTGTGGTGACACCTCGATCGGTCGGGGTTGGTTGCGCGGACGATGTGAGTGGCTCAGTGAAGTCGTGTAGGGCAAATATATAGAGTGGAGGTGGAGGAGCTCTGTGCTTCGCCGGGTCAAGTGAAGTCTACGACGCAGTGTTTTGTTATCCCGTAGAAATGACCGCGTCGTTGGCGACCCGTATCTTCTACGAACTCTCTTGACGCCCGCGTTGCCCCTCCCCCGCAAAATCACCCTGCATTTCAGCTGACCGAGTCTTTGGCGACCTGTGTCGTCTGCGTTGACCTGTGGGCTCCAGGAGTTGTTGGGCACTTGGACGTACTACGTGCTCTCTCCAACACCTTTAGGCATCTATGTTGCGCCACCAAATACTCCACCCATGGTTGCCATATAGTCTTCGTATGGATGACTTTGTGGGAAACATTAACCAAGCTGCGGTGCATTATTAAGTGAAAAATAGACTCAAAATTCTTGGTAACCATGTGAGCATAACAAATTCTAACTGGTTATCTCTTTCCAATCTTCGTAAGCTCCTGCTTGTTGTCTTGATAGTCTGACGGACGGGGACATCGGTCAGAACGGAAGATAAGGTTGAGATCACTGAGGATGACATAAGAGCAACTCCAACGGGCCGATCCAAACGAACGGCGATTTCGTCCGTTTTTTGTCCGTTTGAGTCGGCCGCCTGTCCGGCGTCCGTCCTGTTTTTCATATGGGTCGGCAGCACGCCCAACGCGCCGACCCATATGTGCAGGCGTGGCCGGCTGGCCGCCCAATTTTGCATTGCATTCAACATATTGTGAAATAAAAATTTAACAAACAAAATAGTCCGCCCAAATAAATAGTATAGTTACAGGCCAAATAAAAATAAAAATGTTTCACATAGTTTTACAAACGAATAAAAGAAGATACATCTATTGGTTGTCAACATGAGTCCGCATATGCTCAACTAAATCATTTTGCAGTTGCACGTGAGTTTCCCAATCATGCATGTCTTCATGAAACTAAGTGAATTGCTCAAATGTTGCCGCTACTCCATGCTCAGGCACAACATTCTCACCTTGAAACTGAAAACCTTGATCGTACAGACGTTCCGGGCACTCGTCTTCTACGATCAAATTGTGCATGATCACACAAGCAGTCATCACCTCCCATAGTTTCTGCGTGCTCCAAGTATTAGCAGGATACCGAACCCCATCGAGATTGCAAAACACCAAAGGCACGCTCGACATCCTTTCTAGCACTCTCTTGCTCTTGGGCAAATCTTTTCCTTTTCTCTCCAACAGGGTTGGGTATTGTCTTTACAATAGTGGTTCACTGAGGATAGATACCGTCACCCACATAGTACCCTTTGTCGTAGTTGTGGTCGTTGACAGTAAAGTTCGTCGGTGGGCTATTGCCTTCGGCAAGCCTAGCAAACACCGGCGAGCGCTGAAGCACGTTAATATCATTGTGTGATCAAGCCATGCCAAAGAAAGAGTGCCAGATCCAGAGATCTTGAGACGCCACGGCCTCTAGTATGACAGTGCAAGGCCTTTCATGTCCCTTATACTGCCCTTGCCAAGCAGAAGGGCAGTACTTCCACTCCCAGTGCATGCAGTCTATACTCCCAAGCATCCCCGGAAAGCCCCTGCTAGCATTCATCGCCAACAAACGGGTTGTATCTGCAGCTGTCGGCTCTCTCAAGTACTTAGGGCCAAACGCAGCAATCACAGCCTTGCAGAACTTATACAGGGACTCTAGGCATGTAGACTCGCTCATATGGACGTACTCGTCAATGAGATCACCGGGCACTCCGTATGCAAGCATTCAGATGGTGGCAGTGCATTTCTGATAAGAGCAGAAACCAATCTTGCCGATGACATCCTCTTTGCACTCGAAGTAGTCATCATAGCCGACCACTCCCTCTCTAATACGGTTGAAAACATGCCTACTCATACAGAACTGGTGGCGGAATTTGTGATGTTTGAACAATGGGTTTGTTGTATCAAAGTAGTCCTTCCAGAGAAGGAAATGCCCGCTCTCGCGGTTACGATTCAACGCCGGAAGGTGGCCCGGAATGGAGCCACGGAACAACGGCCGCTGGTTGTTGAGGTGGTGATGGACCAACACGGCAGCCAATATCTCCTCCTCATCGTTGGACGACGAATCGTAGGAGTCACAAATGAAATTGTGGAAAAAGAACTCGTCGGCGGAGTCCATTTTCGTACCTTGGCAAACTGTCGAACAGCTTGCGGGCGTCGAAGAAGGAGACGGACGACGAGGGGAGACGCGGCGCCCACAGACCAGCTAGCTGCCCTGCCGGCGTCCGACGAGTGTGACGACATCAGACGAGCGTGCCGGCCGTATGTGGCGGGGCCGGCGAGGCGTCTTCTTGGTCGCGGGGCGGCTGTGCGGTGGGGAAACCGGCAGCGGGAACTAGTTTGCTCCCCGGCGGCGGCGGGCGACTTGGGGTAGGGGCGGCGTTGCTGGGCGGATGTGGAGGCGGCGGCAGCTGGGCGGCGGCGTCAGTGACGGAGGAGGTGGGCGGCGAGGGTTGCTTGTTGGCCGGGGGGAGGCCAATGTGCCATAGACCAGCGGGCCCGGGGACAGGAGTAGGCGACCGCGCGCGCGTCCGTCGCGTGTCCGCGGCGACGCAAATCAGGCTCAAAATGGGCCGGGAATGGGTCGTCCACGGACGAAAAACGGACGCGCGTCCGTTTGGGTCGGCGCGTTGGGTCGCCTTTTCTGTCCGCGCCGAGCCAAACGAACGGCCGCAGACGAAATGGGTCGCCCCATTGGAGTTGCTCTAAGAGCGCGATGCTAAGGGTGTCTAACTTTTGATGCATGACAACGACACATGCCATTCTGCCTGATAGGCACTTGGCGGATGGGACGGATACATGCATGCATGTACCTGTCGCATCAACCAGCACTCTGGAGTCTAATGTGATTAGGGAGTGCCAGAGGCTGGGTGAGCAGCAAAATCTGTTCCTGGAGAGAGGCTCGGGTATGAACCCATAAGAGGAGATTGCATATGCGCGCATGAAAGCATTTTGCTCAAACATTATTAAAAGGTTAGCTCCCCCCCCCCTCTTCAAGGAAGTTCAAGGCACCTCCCTAAGCTCTGAGAATATCCCGTGTACACCTCGCCGCACCACTCGAGCTACCAAGAGGACGGGAACAGCAGCCACATCCAAGGCCACTCCAGCGGAGAATGTTCTTCTACGAGCACTTGGCCTCGCCTCGGATGATTTGGAACCAGACGAGAAGGTGGTGCAGGAGCTCAAGGAGCTATTTGATTCACCACTCCGAGAGCAGCATGTTAGGGTGATTGCGGCCATCTTTGGCAAGACACCACCACAAGGGACGGAGATGGATGGCAGTTCTACGGTGATCATGGCTGCGTGATGTTCACGTGCAGATCGGTGTAGGACGCTCCTTCATTGTGTTATGGATATCAACCCATCCATCACATGCTGGAACGCGTGAGGCCTTAACAACCCGGCGAAGAGAAAAGCGGTTAGAGAGTTTATTTCATCGGTGAAGTGCAACATAGTGTGTTTGCAGGAGACTAAACTGGATGTAATGGACCAATATATGATGATGCAATGTATTGGACCATCTTACGATGGATTTGCTTATTTCCCAGCAATTAATACGTGTGGAGGTATTGTGTTAGCGTGGGACTCCACGGTGCTCGAGGTGGACACCATCTTCACGGATGCACACTCACTAACCGGCCTTGTGCACAACAAGGATGGCTTCAAATGGTGGGTACCTGTTGTGTATGGTCCTCAAGGAGATGACCAGAAACTGGCTTTTTGCATGATTTACGTGAGCGTAGGGCAGGGTGCATAGGACCATGGATGATACTAGGAGACTTCAATATGATCCTTAGGGCGTCGGAGAAGAACAGTACCAACATTAACCGGAGGATGCTCAATAGCTTCAGATCATTTGTGGATGACATGGAATTGAAGGAACCCTACATGCATGGGAGGCGCTTTACTTGGGCGAACGACAGGGACTACCCAACCCTAACCAAGATTGATCGTGTGCTCGTGTTGGTGGACTGGGACTTGGCGAACCCAGACTGTTTTCTGCAAGCCGTAGGAACTAACGTTTCTGACCACGCTCCATTGTTGCTTAAAACCAATGCGATCTGCAGCCCCAAGCGGAGATTCAGATTTGAGCTCTTATGGACCAAACTGGAGGGATTCGAGGATGCAGTTAGGGAAGCCTGGGTGTGTAATGAAAACATCACCGATCCCGTCAAACGACTGGATGCTTTGTTACGTAACGCGGCAGTGGCTTTGCAAGCATGGGGGCAATGGAAGATCGGTAACATAAAGCTCAAACTGGCGATCACTAATTGGGTGATTTTGCGGCTCGAGCAAGCATAAGAGGACAGGCCTTTAACCTGCGATGAGCTCTGGCTGCACCGTTCTGTAACGCCCTCGATGCGGCTATATCTCCCACGTGTCGAAGCACGACTTAGAGGCATAACCGCATTGAAAGCAATGTCGCAAGTGAGGTAATCTTCACACAACCCATGTAATACATAAGGGAAAGAGATACATAGTTGGCTTACAATCGCCACTTCACACAATTACATGGATAAAGCATTACATCATCCAAATACACTCAAGGTACGACTACGAACCAAAATAAAAGAAGACTACCCCAAATGCTACACAGATCCCCGATCGTCCCAACTGGGCTCCACTACTGATCAACTGGAAACGGAAACAACATGACGAACACGATCTTCATCGAGCTCCTCCTTGAGCTCGGTTGCATCGCCTGCATGGTATCATCGGCACCTGCAAGCTGGTTTTGAAGTAATCTGTGAGTCACGGGGACTCAGCAATCTCACACCCTCGCGATCAAGACTATTTAAGCTTATAGGTAGGGTAAGGGTATGAAGTGGAGCTGCAGCAAGCGACTAGCATATTTGGTGGCTAACATATACGCAAAAGAGAGCGAGAAGAGAAGGCAAAAGCACGGTCGAACAACTATGATCAAGAAGTGATCCTAGAACAACCTACGTCAAGCATTACACCAACACCTGTTCACTTCCCGGCCTCCGCCGGAAAGAGACCATCACGGTTACACACGCGGTTGATGTATTTTAATTAAGATCAACTTCAGGTTTTCTACAACCGGACATTAACAAATTCCCATCTGCCCATAACCGCGGGCACGGCTTTCGAAAGTTCAATCCCTGCAGGGGTGTCCCAACTTAGCCCATCACAAGCTTTCACGGTCAATGAAGGATATTCCTTCTCCCAAGACAATCCGATCAGGCTCGGCATCCCGGTTACAAGACATCCTCGACAATGGTAAAACAAGTCCAGCAAAGCCACCCAGATGTGCCGACAAATCCCGATAGGAGCTGCACATATCTCATTCTCAGGGCACACCGGATGAGCCAGACGTCGGGTAGGCCAGCCCAGAGTTGCCCCTGGTAGCTCCGGACATCGCTCAGTTTGGACCAACACTTAGAAAAGCACTGGCCCGGGGGGGTTAAAATAAAGATGACCCTCGGGATGCGCGACTCCCAAGGGAAAAAGGCTAGGTGGCGAATGGTAAAACCAATGTTGGGCCTTGCTGGAGGAGTTTTATTCAAGGCGAACTGTCAAGGGGTTCCCATTATAACCCAACCGTGTAAGGAACGCAAAATCCGGGAACATAACACCGATATGATGGAAACTAGGGCGGCAAGAGTGGAACAAAACACCAGGAATAAGGCCGAGCCTTCCACCCTTTACCAAGTATATAGATGCATTAATTAAATAAGTGATATTGTGATATCCCAACAATAATATCCATGTTCCAACAAGGAACAAACTCCAATATTCACCTGCAACTAACAATGCTATAAGAGGGGCTGAGCAAAGCGGTAACATAGCCAAACAACGGTTTGCTAGGAAAAGGTGGGTTAGAGACTTGGCTCAACAATATGGGAGGCATGATAAGCAAGTGGTAGGTATCGCGGCATAGGCATAGCAAAAGAGCGAGCATCTAGCAAGCAAAGATAGAAGTGATTTTGAGGGTATGGTCATCTTGCCTGAAATCCCGCAAGGAAGAAGAACGAGTCCACGAAGAAGACAAACGGACGTAGTCGAACGGGTCCTCACAAACGCAACATTATCGGAACCAACCTGAAGAAGCAAAACCGGGAAGAAGCAAACAACACAGTAAACAACCACCACATGAACATGGCATGATGAACAACCAAGTATGATGCATGTCCGGTTTAAAGAGGCATGGCATGGCAAAGTGCACAAGCAATTCTACAAATTAAGTGGAGATCAATATGCAACGAGTTGCATATTGACGAAACACCACAACAAGTTATTTAGTTCGATCTCGTTTATGTACCCAACAATATTAAATTTTGATTAACATGGCAAGAGGTGAAGCACAACAAAACTACCTATCTAGGCAAGTTTAAATGAGGCCGGAAACAACGAACAACAATTCCGGTAAAACCCCATATGCATATTTTAAGGTTCGGTACTGATCTGCCCTAAAACATATTTTAGTGTTATTAAACATGCAAGGAGAAGCCATCATGTTAAACTAGGCATTTTTTCCACCCCATTTACATCTAAAGTTTATTAAAATCTGAGCTACGGTTATTTAGTTATGAATTAAAGCATTTTAGCATGTCCATAGAGCAAATTTAAACAAACATCATTTTAAACATGTCAAACATGATTGAAAGTTGGATATTATTAAACTAGACAAAATTCTAAGCAACTTTCATATATAATTTATTCCGATCCGATGCACGGGTAAAAAGTTATTAGATGCATGATCCTAGGGACTAATCTGCAAAACTGACGTTCTCTGGGAAAAATAGGAAAACGCTCTATGTAAAAAAAACACGATACAGGCCGAATCTGGTGGATCTGGGCTGGATGGAAACTGCTCACATTGGGCCCCTTGAGGCCTGCTGTTGGAGAGGCTGGACAGCAGCGTCTTGCTGGGCCGCGGGCGGGGCGCGATGAGGCACGGAGCGAGGCCGGCCCGTGCGAGCGATGCGGTCAACGGGTGCAGGCGAGGTGCTCGTCTCCCTCGCGACTATACCTGGCCAAACCTCGGGCCGGGCCGGGCTTCGGGCTGGGCCTAGCCAAGCCCGAGCCAAAAAACCTAGGCCCGAGCCCGGCCCGGCCCGGCCATCGGGCCTAGTTTTGGGGCCCAAGCCCGGCCCGTACATGCAAAAGCCCGCCGGGCCTCGGGCCTCGGGCCGGGCCTCTTCAGAAAACTGCAAAAATGACGGGCCCGGGCCCGGCCCGGCCAGGCCACCGGGCTCAAAATCTAGGCCCGAGCCCAGCTCGGGAGCAGCGTCGGGCCGGACCGGGTCGGGCCGGGCCGGGCTGCCCATGGCCAGGTCTACTCGTGACAGAGAGAGCAGGGACATGGCGAAGGTGCAACGGTCGAGGCGCGGCTGAGGCAAGGCGGTGCGGAGGAGGTCTGGGGATGGGGGATCCATGGCGGAGGCGGCGAGATCCGGCGGTCCTCGACCGGATCTGACGTGAAACGGCGGCGGTGTTGGACTCGGGGCGTTCCTGGACGGCGATGAAGAAGAGGAACGGGACGACGCTGCAGAGGTGTTCTCCGGGGAGGCAGCGAATGGCCGGAGGTCGTGGACGGACCCAGATCGAGACGGAGGCGGCGGAACGACGCTGGGTGGCTCGGCGAAGGTGGTCTCCTGTGGGCGGCGCCGACGAGCTGGAGGCCATGGGGCGGCGTCCTAGTTCAGAGAGAGATAGAGAGAGAGATGTGAGAGGAGGGAGACACAGGGAGAGATGGAGGGAAAGAGAGCGACAGCAGGGTGGCTCATCTGCTCAGTGCGCCGGCGATGTGATGGCCGGACGGAGGCGGGGACGCAGGGCTCCGGGCAGGCGAAGCCCTCCCGCTCGAGGGGCTACGGGATTGGATCGAGGGGAAGCCTCGAGTGCTGGTTGGCCACTGGGGAAAAACGAAAGAGGTAGGTGGGTGGATTGGGAGGGATCCCGATGAGAGAGTGGCGGCGGCCGAAATGGAAAGATGGGACAAGCCCCTAGGATGTAGGGTTAGACTGATATTTATATCAGATGAATTTAGGTTAGGGGATATCTCATCCCTACGATCGTAATCGGACGATCGCGAATAAAATAGCTAGGGAGTCCAAATAAGAAAACGGTGATGTTTTGTAGATGTTTGGGGATGATCCGGACACAACGGTGGCGACAGTCCGGGTCGGGTTTGGGAAAACTTTCGGACGCGCGCGCGGAGGACCACGGGCTGACGAGAGAGGTTAGGTTGGACCTGGCGGTAGGTAGTGGGCTGTGCAGAAAGGCTTGGGCTGAGAGAAGAGAAGAGAGAGACCCGGCGACTATTTCCGGAGACCGAAAACGTCCGACGTTTGACCGGCTATACTGCCGCTAAAGTTATCCGTTGGGGCATCAAACGAACTCCGAATGCGATGAAACTTGGCAGGCGGCCTACCTATAACATAACAACACTGCATGCCAACTTTGAATCCATTCCGAGAACATTTCCCGGCCACTTATAAAATAATATTTCGGACGTGCCGCGGGCGCGTGCAAGTGTGTCTGGGCTTAGAACGGACAACAGACGGAACTGGGGGAACCCGGACGGATGCAAGTTTTGAAAACATGTAGATGCAATGGGGATGATGACATGGCAAGATGCAACACACAAGCGAAAGGCAAGGCAACAATAGCGAATAACCGGAAGACACCTGGCGCATCGGTCTCGGGGCATCACAACACTCCACCACTACGAGAGGATCTTGTCCCGAGATCTAGAATGGCACCGGAGGAAAACGGAAGAGAAAGAGAAGAGGTAAAACTAAGTTGCTTCTTTGACCAATGAGTGAAACCAAGGAACCTTGCGAGGTTGAGCAAATTGAAAGAAAGAAAGCAACGCAGATGAACAACGTTGAAAGCACTCCGTTAGAAAAGAGGAATAAGAAAGAACCGATTCAGGTAGCACTCCGTTGAAAAGAGATGCGATACTTGATAAGATTAAAAGAACTAGAAGAGAAGCCACAACACTCCGGATAAAAGGATAAGCAAGGAAAGAACATGATGTTTATCATTCGAGATGATGAGAGAAGAGAGCAACATCACAATGCCTCCGGAAGAAAGAAATAGAAGATAGATAATTGAGAAAAAAAGAATTGAGAAGAAAATGACAACTTCTGCCACAAAAGAGCTTGAAAAAGGCATCCTTAGAAGAAGGGTCGAACGGAGTTGTTGGAAAATCAACAACGAAAAGATAAGCTTGATATGGTCTTATGGAATACCTCTCAAATTATGAGGTGACAACCTGCCACTCACGGGAAAAAGAATTGACTTGGTATGACCAAGGAGACGAGAAACTATTTCACCGGTAGGATAAAAGAAGAACTTGGGTCATTTATGAGTACCACAATTAGCAACAATCCTTAGGGAAGGCTTTAGGTGAAACATGACACAAGATACCTCCAACGAAGAGGTTGATGGATTTAAAATACCTCATTCTTAACAACGTGTGAATCATGAAACATGAACTCAAATTATCAAGAATGACATTGAAGGAAATATGCCCTAGAGGCAATAATAAAGTTATTATTTTATTTCCTTATATCATGATAAATGTTTATTATTCATGCTAGAATTGTATTATCCGGAAACATAATACTTGTGTGAATACATAGACAAACCAAACGTCACTAGTATGCCTCCACTTGACTAGCTCATTAATCAAAGATGGTTATGTTTCCTAACCATAGACATGTGTTGTCATTTGATTAACGGGATCACATTATTAGGAGAATGATGTGATTGACATGATCCATTCCATTAGCTTAGCACCCGGTCGTTTAGTATGTTGCTATTGCTTTCTTCATGACTCATACATGTTCCTATGACTATGAGATTATGCAACTCCCGTTTGCCGGAGGAACACTTTATGTGCTACCAAACGTCACAACGTAACTGGGTGATTATAAAGGAGCTCTACAAGTGTCTCCAAAGGTACATGTTGGGTTGGCGTATTTCGAGATTAGGATTTGTCACTCCGATTGTCGGAGAGGTATCTCTGGGCCCTCTCGGTAATGCACATCACATAAGCCTTGCAAGCATTGCAACTAATGAGTTAGTTGCGAGATGATGTATTACGAAACGAGTAAAGAGACTTGCCGGTAACGAGATTGAACTAGGTATTGAGATACCGACGATCGAATCTCGGGCAAGTAACATACCGATGACAAAGGGAACAACGTATGTTGTTATGCGGTCTGACCGATAAAGATCTTCGTAGAATATGTAGGAGCCAATATGAGCATCCAGGTTCCGCTATTGGTTATTGACCGGAGACATGTCTCGGTCATGTCTACATTGTTCTCGAACCCGTAGGGTCCGCACGCTTAAGGTTTCGATGACAGTTATATTATGAGTTTATGAGTTTTGATGTACCGAAGTTAGTTCGGAGTCCCGGATGTGATCACGGACATAACGAGGAGTCTCGAAATGGTCGAGACATAAAGATTGATATATTGGACAGCTATATTCGGACACCGGAAGTGTTCCGGATGATTTCGGAGAAAACCGGAGTACCGGAGGGTTACCGGAACCCCCCCCCCCCCCGGGAGAAGTAATGGGCCATATGGGCCTTAGTGGTGAAAGAGATGGGCAGCCAGGGTGGGCCGCGCGCCTCCTCCCCCTGGTCCAAATTGGACTAGGAGAGGGGGGCGGCGCCCCCCTTTCCTTCTCCTTCCCCACTTCCTTCCCCCTCCTAGTAGGAGTCCTACTCCTACTAGGAGGAGGATTCCTCCTTGGCGCGCCTATAGGGCCGTCCGGCCTCCTCCCCTTGCTCCTTTATATACGGGGGCAGGGGGCACCCCTAGACACACAAGTTGATCCACGTGATCGTTTTCTTAGCCGTGTGCAGTGCCCCCTTCCACCATAATCCTCGATAATATTGTAGCGGTGCTTAGGCGAAGCCCTGCGACGGTAGAACATCAAGATCGTCACCACGCCGTCGTGCCGATGGAACTCTTCCCCGACACTTTGCTGGATCGGAGTCCGGGGATCGTCATCGAGCTGAACGTGTGCTAGAACTCGGAGGTGCCGTAGTTTCGGTGCTTGATCGGTCGGGCCGTGAAGACGAACGACTACATCAACTGCGCTGTGCTAACGCTTCCGCTGTTGGTCTACAAGGGTACGTAGATCACACTCTCCCCTCTCGTTGCTATGCATCACCATGATCTTGTGTGTGTGTAGGAAAATTTTGAAATTACTATGTTCCCCAACAGTGGCATCCAAGCCTAGGTTTTATGTGTTGATGTTATATGCACGAGTAGAACATAAGTGAGTTGTGGGCGATATAAGTCATACTACTTACCAGCATGTCATACTTTGGTTCGGCGGTATTGTTGGACGAAGCGTCCTGGACCGACATTACGCGTACGCTTACGCGAGACCGGTTCTCCCGACGTGCTTTGCACAAAGGTGGCTAACGGGTGACAGTTTCTCCAACTTTAGTTGAACCGAGTGTGGCTACGCCCGGTCCTTGCGAAGGTTAAAACAGCACCAACTTGACAAACTATCGTTGTGGTTTTGATGCGTAGGTAAGATTGGTTCTTGCTTAAGCCCGTAGCAGCCACGTAAAACTTGCAACAACAAAGTAGAGGACGTCTAACTTGTTTTTGCAGGGTATGTTGTGATGTGATATGGTCAAGACATGATGCTAAATTTTATTGTATGAGATGATCATGTTTTGTAACCAAGTTATCGGCAACTGGCAGGAGCCATATGGTTGTCGCTTTATTGTATGCAATGCAATTGCGCTGTAATGCTTTACTTTATCACTAAGAGGTAGCGATAGTCGTGGAAGCATAAGATTGGCGAGACGACAACGATGCTACGATGGTGATCAAGGGGTCGCGCCGGTGACGATGGTGATCACGACGGTGCTTCGAAGATGGAGATCACAAGCACAAGATGACGATGGCCATATCATATCACTTATATTGATTGCATGTGATGTTTATCTTTTATGCATCTTATCTTGCTTTGATTGACGGTAGCATTTTAAGATGATCTCTCACTAATTATCAAGAAGTGTTCTCCCTGAGTATGCACCGTTGCGAAAGTTCTTCGTGCTGAGACACCACGTGATGATCGGGTGTGATAGGCTCTACGTTCAAATACAACGGGTGCAAAACAGTTGCACACGCGGAATACTCAGGTTATACTTGACGAGCCAAGCATATACAGATATGGCCTCGGA